>NC_137615.1:5335840-5475279 GCF_963280865.1 Gymnoscopelus braueri
AAACACAGTGGATTGTCATGGTGAGTTGTGAACTTATTTTATGTTTATTTTTAAAATGTATTTATTTATTTAACCCATTAAGACCTGAGGCGATTCTTAAAAATGTTTTCTAAATCCTAAAAAAACATTGAAAAAAATCATATATATTCTTTTTAAAGATTTTTCAAAATAGCAGATCTACAAGCTCATAGCGCGGCACTCGGTGCCGCGCTATGAGCTTGTATATCTGCTATTTTTGAATAGCCAAAGAAATCTAAAGTGAGATGCGGGTTCCAGGTCTTAATTGGTTAAAACAATTGTTTTATTATTTAGTATGGCAGGTGTTTGTTCTCTTCAAATACATATTTGAGAGATGTGTCCGTTGTGTTTTTAAACACGTTATTCATAATGTGATGTGTTGTAACAGTATGTTAGGCTGTATGATTGTGTATTGACTGTATTCGATTTTTTTTAAAGTGTTTTCAAAGATTTTGATCAAATGTTTAATTCAATGGCAAACTTATATAAGAATTTATTTTCCTTTTTTTTTTAGGCATTATGCCTTGTCTAGTAATTGCAGGAGAAAAGAATGTTTACCTGCTTTTTTTTAAATCACATGTGACTTTCCAGAACAAGGCTATTGTCATTTCAGTTTTTTCAATGCTTTTGACAACAATGTAGAGAGGCTGTAGGCAGTTAGTTGCGTTTCAACTCAAGGCTTTTACATTAGGCATACATACAGTGGGTTTGGCAAGTAAAGTTCAGTGATTGTAATCAGTAAATGACATATGAATATGACAAGAAAAGAACAGTCTCACTCAGTCACAGATACAAAATAACTGCAGAGTTGGTCTGGCTACTTTAAAAATGTAGTTATACTCTTCATAAAAAGTAAAAGAGCTAAAAGCTCTCTTACTCTGTCCAATCCAGCTATAACCTACCGAAAGTTACTTAGTAAATGTAGACAACTACATCGAACTTCCTAAACCCCATCAGTTACGAACCGTAACTAATGGGGTTTAGGAGATTTTATGGACACTGAGTGATTGAATAAAATATATGACTGTAAAAGCTACAAATGGATGGAGAAGGAGAATCCTCTCTTTGATGTGATGACAAACTGCACTCAGAACTCAGCTGTGGTGCTATTATTATTATTATGCTGATGTGCCACTGAAAATGTAGTGGTGTGATGTAGCTTCTGTCAGCTACACAGCTACAAGTACATGGTGGGAAAGAAAAAAAACACAGCTTACTCGAAAGCTAAATCATTCTGAAAGTAGTGAAGCTAAAATGTAGTAGATATATGGTGGTGGTATAGTCACAATAACCCATGAATTATAGAATCAAGAATCACATTTATTGTCACACCACACAGGCTAACTGTAGGTGTAAAGAAGTGGGTGAAATTAGTTTTGTTGTTTTTCAGGAGCTTCAACACACAATATATTTCTTAGGCCAGTGGTTGGGCATTGTTACCCGGAATTATAACAAATATTGGGTAAAGTTTATATCATTCCTTATAGCTCCGTATATCCTGCTATGATATCGTTGCTGTTGGGTGGAAACCTTGTATGTCCCAAACAATTTTTTTATTATTATTTTAAAAGCTCACAACGCGTTGCATCACCACTACTTTTCTGCGACACTCTTGTATGATGAAGCAGGGCCTTTACAAAAAAGAAAAAAGAACGTTGAAACATGGAGAAACGAGGTTTCCACCAACAGCAACGATATCCACATTATGTTACCTCCCTGGCTAAAGGCAATGAAGCCCATCTACAAACAGACTTCATGTATCATTCATCATGTATTATTTTAGTCTTTATAATTTATCATCGTTATTTGTAACATTATGCCCTCATCCCATGTCTAACTGCTTCTCCAAAGTGAGTGACACCTACAGCCACAACACCAGAGGGAGCACCTATCTGGCACCCCCCCAAATTTAGCACGAACATGGGAACATTTTTCCTTCTACTACTCTTCTCTTCCACCATAGTGTGGAATGCCCTGACACCACCCATTAAACAATGTGAATCACTGGCTTCTTTCAAAACTGTCCTGTAAAAGCATCTGTCAGAAAACTACAAGTTAAGATAGATATCAAATCCCATTCTAATGAGGGGTCATACACTGCCGCCATTTCCCCCCTTTTCTCCTCTGTAAATATAGCTTGTATTTGTTGATGACATGTATTTATCTGTTAATATTCTATGCTCTGTTGAGGAATTGAATACATAGGACCACAATGGAAACAAGTCCCCATGCAGGAATGTTATCCTTTCAGCCTAAATGTTTTACCTTACCTCCGTGCTGTACACTTCTTTGACTAATAAAGTATTCAATCAATCGATCACTCAATCAATCCAGGCGGACCCAGACGTGTCATCGCAGAGTGGGGGCTACGACGTGGACATGTTCGTGGAGACCCCCGACTATGACCTGATCTGCACCATATGCCAGGGGGTCCTGAAGTGTCCCGTACGGGCCGCGTGCCACCACATCTTCTGCAAGAAATGCATCTTACAGTGGCTGAAGAGGTACCGTCTCTACCACCTCACCACAAGCACCAACACCATTCATAGATTTCTTTTCAATCACTTTTTTCATTTATCTTTTTTGGAAAATGAAAAAAAAAAAAATACAATAAAATAATAAAATAAAATAAAAGAAAAAGGTAATCGAAAAAACACGGGCAGTATGAGTCACCAGAACCAAGGACGGGTGTTTTTGATGAATCTATCATGGTTAGAATGGAGTTTGAAGTTACAATGGGTTTGTATAGGAAGGGGGCGTGTCTGATAAAATGTATATCAAATATCTAAATACTGAATCAAGAAATTTAAAAACTGTCTGGGGGGCTCACAAAAGCCTGAGTAGACGACAAATTGACCCACATTTTTTTTAAAGTGAAATATCCCTTTAAGAAAATGGAACCCTGCTTAGAACAAGAGGAGAATGCATTCACCATACTGTACTACTTCACATGGTTGTTGATGGTCCCTCCAAACTGAGAAGGTTTCTCGACACAGATAACAGTCATAACATTTCTCCCTTTATAGGCAGGAGACCTGCCCCTGCTGCAGAAAGGCTGTCAAACATAACTTGATCTTTGTCATGTTCAAGTTGAGTAAATCTATTGGACGGCTAAAGGTCAAGGTAAGAAATATACAAACATCTCCAGTTCTGGAAGACACACACAGACAACACAACCACGTTCTCGTGACGCATTTTGTATACAACGCTAAGCACAATTATAGTTGGGTGACTCTGAAAATAGTGTGATTGATTACTAGGGGTGTCACGATTCGATTTTACTTTGCTTTAAACTTTCTAAACACACTGTCGCTGTTATTGGCCTAAAGTCCCCTTCTGCCATGTACTGTTATGGCTCTTCTTTTAACTGCAGCGTGCACTCTTAACATCAAACAGCACGTGCCAATCAGGCTCTTCCTCGCAATTTAACGATTCGATTCTTGCTCATTTCTTTTTATTCCGATAAAAACATTTGACACCGCAAGTGTTTACAGGTACAAGAACGCTCACCCCAAAATACGCTCGCCACAGGTCAGATCCGGCGACCTCGGAGCGGTCGCCACCAGGTATTCCTAAACGTAACCTCAGTAAAACTATGCCTAAACCTAACCTTAAAGTTATTCCTAAACATAACCTCAGTAAAACTATGTCTAAACCTAACCTTATTCCTAAACCTAACCTCAGTAAAACTATGCCTAAACCTAACCTTATTCCTAACCTTAACCTTAGTAAAACTATGACTAAACCTAAACTTATTATTCCTAACCTTAAAGGTTCTATGACATTCATTTTCACTTTTTTAATTTTTTATGTTTTTTGGGGGGTTTTATGACCTCAATTACACCCAAAAAATCTGAACTTTGAACATTCAGTGGATTTTCTGTGGTCTGGGGTTTTCTGAATAATTAGGCTGAAAAGTAATCTGAGCTTGGCCCTTCGACAGTGAGGTCACAGCGGATTAATCCCGCCCACTCTCCTCCTTGCCCCTCCCCTCCCCTATCCTTTCCTTTGGGGGGGGCGGAGCAGAGGCGATGATTGACAGGCAAAATCCCTCACTTGCGACACCCGCAGGCAAAGATTTCTTTTTTCATTGCAGTTGAAAAGGCTTTAGAAATGTGAGAGAAAAACACCTGCCATGGATCAATGGTGTGGAATTTTTTGTTAAAACTTTCTATACACGTTTGAAGGACCATGACAAAGACTTTTAATGTGTGGTAAAACTGAACGTCATGAAACCTTTAACCTTAGTAAAACGAATACAAAAATACAAGAACCGCTGGGGGGGCGTGAGCGGTCTGCGGAAACAAATGGGGGCGAGTGTGTTTTGGGGCGTTTTTTGGGAACGTTCCGGTCACCCCAAATGATAGGTATCTCATTTAATCTCATTAATCTTTCTTCCCAGTGCAAGAATGAGATCCGCGGCTGCCCGAACACCTTGGCGCTGTCGGAGCAGTACTGCCACAGCATGTCCTGCCTGTTCGAGCTCATCCCCTGCCCGTACCAGGGCTGCCGGGCACAGCTGCTCCGCAGAGACCTGGACGCCCACGCCCGCCACTGCGACCACTGGCGCCAGCCCTGCCACATGGGCTGCGGCACGCTGCTGTCCCACCGCACCGAGGCCCAGCACAACTGCTACAGGCAGCTGAGGCAGGAGTACGAGGCCCGGCAGAGGAACCACAGGTACTCTATAGGGCTGTCTGTCAGCACGATTAAAGGGATAGTTCACCAGTGGTGTAAAGTAACCAAGTACATTTACTCAAGTACTGTACTTAAGTACAATTTTGAGGTATTTGTACTTTACTTGAGTATTTCCAATTTCCAATACTTTTACTTCTACTCCACTACATCTCAGAGGCAAATATTGTACTTTTACTCCACTACAATTATTTGAAAACTTGAGTTACTAGTTACTTTTCAGATATAAACTATGATATAATGAAACATACATTAACCACTTCAGCCCTATTTTATACCTAGGCTATTTGAAAATAGCAGATCTACAAGCTCACAACGCGTCGCATCGCGACGCGTTGTGAGCTTGTAGATCGGCTATTTTCAAATATTTAGTACTTTTACTTTTGGTACTTTAAGTACATTTTGATGCCAATACTTTTGTACTTTTACTCAAGTAAATTTTTCATTTGGGATTTTTACTTGTAACAGAGTATTTTTATATTGCAGTATTGGTACTTTTACTTAAGTAAAGAATTTGAATTTTTCCACCACCCCCAAAATGACTTTTTTTCTATCGATTGGATACGTGAATTCATGGAGATTTGTTTTGCTATAAGCCAATGATTTGATGACCGGCGGTGTCTCCGGTAGGAGACTCAAAGTGTCAACTTTGAGTCTCCTACCGGGGACATTAGCATCTTTCCGCCGGTCATCAAATTATTGGCTTATAGGAATGTGACAAAAACTAAAAAATCTCTGTGAATTCAAGGCTTCATAAATCATGGGGTGTGTAATTGATAGAAAATAAGATTTTCTTTGGGTGAACTATTTATTTAACGTTTTTTTTAAGTGGTTAGCTGTCATACAAATAATTATGATTCATAATTTAATCGTGTGTTTACCATTGGGAACATGGGGAACGTAATAATAATACATACAATTTATCTAGCGCTTTTCTAAGTACTCAAAGTCGCTTGATGCAAGCCACCAACCTACTCGGTTGTAGAGATTGCACAATTCCACCCCATAGAATGAGGACATTTGGGTGCAATTCCTATCCATTGAATGAGGTGATTCATAGTAGATCGGGTGGCTCGTTCGAGAGCAGTTATTAGGAGTTCAAAGTGTCTTGCTCAAGGACACTTTGTGACACGCAGCCAGGGGGAGCCTGGAACCAGGAACCTTCCAATTCCAAGACGGACGCTTCATACCTCCACCTGAGCTCCTCCTGCCACACCATAATAACTGTACCAGTGACAGTTACCTTAAGTGGACAATGCGGTTGAACCTATAACACATGCTGACACTCTGCACCTTAATCCCACGTACAACGCACTGATTTCATATTATTATTGCACCTTAACTAACGTCCATATCATGTCATGTACAGCATATTGATCTGCTGCTATGCTCACGCACCTTTATGTCTTACCTCAGGTACTTACCATGTGTAAATATGTTGTAGATAAATTGTTTTTTATTGATCTCTCTCTCACTCTTCCCCTCACCTTTCTCTTTTTATGGAAATAACAAAAACAAATTTCACCCACTGTTTTACACCTGTAAACCTGTAATGCAGTGTTGATTCAGTTTTAGTCATAGTCTTTTGAATAAAATTCCATTTAGTTTTAGTCATATTTTAGTCATCTGAAATGTTTTAGTTTTTGTCTAGTTTTAGTCGACTAAATATCATAAGGTTATAGTCGACTAAATCTACAGTTGATTTAGTCGACTGAAATGTACGTTGGCGGTGCCTTGATGGCGCCGTAATGGCTGATTTTACACTTGGTTGCATGCTGAAAAAAGCTCACACGCGACGCGTTGTGAGCTTGTAGATCGGCTATTTTCAGAGCGCAACACCCGAGCGCAACCAAACATAAAATGACTTGTCTTTTAGTTCTACTGGATCTCTTCTCCACTAGATCCCTCACTGACATTTTAGTCTAGTTTTTATTTGTTGACGAAATTGTCAATATATTTAGTCTTAGTTTTAGTCATCGTAGCTTAGTTTTTATTTAGTTTTCGTCAGTGAAAAAAGGTAGTCGACCAACATTTTTCGTCATAGTTTTAGTCGACGAAATCAACAGTGCTGTGACGTGACAATAAAGTTGACTCTGACTCCATCCATAGAGCCATCGCCGCTGCCCTGCAGAGGAAGATGCGGAGGATGCAGAGCACCATGGCCCACATGAAGAGGCAGATCGGGCTGATCTGTGAGAGCCTGGAGGTCATGGACGACCTGGAGGAGGTGGTGGAGGTGGAGGAGGAGGACCACCACCCCCCCACCACCTCCACCTGGGGGAGGGGGGCAGCGCTCACCATGGTGGTCCCAACTCCTCCTCCGCCGGGACCCTGAGCAACAGCAGCAGTAGCTCATAGAGAGAGGTGCTGTTGTTGGGTTACAGCCAGTGGTTCTCAAGACATTTCCATTTCAAGGACCCTCTCAGTTTGGTATGCACTAGACTAGGACATATACATGGGCAACTGGCGGCCCCGGGGGCCACATGCGGCCCCCCACCTTCACTTAATGGGGCCCGCAGATAATATCGGATTACTGATATATTATTGATTTCAGCTGTTTACAATTCCTAACATGCAAACATGACCCTCTTTAATTACTCTATATTAGTAGCTTAAAGTAATACTAGGTAACGTTTTCAACAAAACTAAAGTTAAATTGTATATCTTTTGCGAGTGGCAAAAGTTTCACAACACCCACTCCGTGAATTTCACCCCCGGAAGCCTTTTATTTATATATTTTCTATTGAACGTGTACGGGGGGGACTTTCCCGGGAAAATGACGTTCCTGGCCAACGTCATGACGTCGTGGCCGACGTCCTCAGGAACTACCGCAACGGTTTCCTGTTTGGCCAGGAACTACCGCGCTATTAACAAAAAGGAACCTCACGCTGATTTTAAGATAATGTAGGATTGGAAGATCGAAAAAGAACAGAAAAAGAAAGCACAGCTCATGGTAACTAATGCTCCACTGGCTAAGAGAAACGATCCGTAGATAGTATAAAACAATTAAAAGATCGCTTTTTGAAACGCTTCCGGCTTCCGGTGAAAACGAATGGAATTCTGGGTAATCGAGGACTCCGGAAATTGTATGCAGTGACGGTAGTGACCAGCAGAGGTTGCTAAAAATCGTTAGTTGTGAATTTGCATTGTACAACTTTAATGACTAGTATTAATATGTATTTAAGTTCATAAAGTTAACATAAGTATAACTAAATGCATTTGAAATTAAACAAAAATGTTACTTTTCAGGATTCCAATTCAGAAATAGCAAAAATAGCTGGCAAGATCTGTTTTTTTTTGCTATTTTTGAATTGGAATCCTGAATTGGAAATCTGAATACTTTTGTGACATAGAATGGCGAAGTAGGGCATTTACTAAAAAAGTTAAAATACAGAGATAAGAGGTGTCTGCCCGACAATATGCAATGTGGCCCTCTGGAGTGAGTGTGGAAATATAGTGGCCCTCGCCATCATCAAAGTTGCATCACCCCTGCGGGACCCCCATAACTCTTGAGTGTACAAAATGGAACCAAATGGACCCGTTACGGATCCATTTTGTACATTCTCGGAGTATCTGTAAAGGTCCATTTTGTTTCTATAAATAATTTAGCTGAGGACCTCTTATTTTACTGGGGACCACCTGGAACTCACTCGACTTCTGGGGTTCCCTGGACCCTATGAGAACCAGTTTTATTGTGTGTGTGTGTGTGTGTGTGTGTGTGTGTGTGTGTATGCGTGCTTGTGTGTGTGCAATTAAAATTAAAATGTCCATGGTTGTTCTCTTTGAAATTGTGTTTTTGATGATGTAGGCAGGTATACAAATTGACATGATTGAATTTGTGACAAGTCACGTTGCTTTGCCACCTCTGTGAATAAAGGAACTATTATCATATTGTCCTCATATTCTTATTAACACTTGCATTGTGTTAGTAACCTGCTGACACTTTTGGTGTAAGCGGGTCAAATTTGACCCATGATTTAACTCGGACAAAAATACTCAAAAAATAAGTATTTTTTTTCCTCTCCCCCACCTCATAGCTGACTTGTTATGCATTCATATCCATGTAAACACTATTTGAAATATTATTTTGGGTTAGGGTTTAATCTTTCAATATAGGAAGCTCGTTTAAAAAAAAAAAAAAAGAATCACTCATTACATTTCTTATAATGAATACAATGGATAATGTTATCTGGCTATAATAGACAGTTAAATTAACAATAGTGACATCTGTGGTGTCTGGATCAAAATTGACCCATATACAGTAAAGGTAAAGTCATTTATTTTTCATAAACCCAAACTGTATTTTACTCATGTGACTATTGACAATTTGGGGGGAATTGAGCCACACTTCTCACCCATAACACCACAGATGTCACTTTCTTGTAGAGACCAGTTTGGTTGCGTTAAAATAGACATTTGAGAATATCATGAAGCCTTGTTCCAATTAAGAAATGTAATGGGTAATTTTTACCCATTTAAACTTGAACGGGTCAAAAATTACCATAACAGAAAGGAAGGGTTATTAGGATAGGACAGGGCAGAATTAATTTTAGTGATGGAACATTTTTCACAGACAACACAACTACATACGCCCATAACCACCAATGCTAGTTTGTTCGGTAACGGTCTCCTGTTGTGTTTTAGTGCTTTATTTAACAAAATGCACTTCCAGGTCAGTCCTGGGATAACAATTTCATCCAATCAGGAGAGAATACAGATGTTAAAATGGAAATGAACAAAAACAGGCAAAATTAACACAAGTTTCTCTCCTAGTGGATGAAGTTGTAACACTTGAAAGACTTACCAAAGAGCTGGAGACCCGTTACTGAACACTATAGCCATCACATTAATCATCAATTTCCCCATCTTAGACGTCTCAACTGCCCAGTGTAGACTTCAGAACTATATCACACTCTGTACTGTATTTCTTAACGCAGTGGTCCTCAAACTACCTGGGGGGTCACCTAATGATTTGCCTCATGTGTAGTAGTTCTCACTCATTTAACAAACCAACAGTGTTAATATACAGGGTATCTGAACATTTGACAATTTAAGGACTTAAGTAGACTTTTTAATAACCATTAAATATTTAAGACTACTTTATCAAGAAACACAAATGCTTGCCACTGGCCACGAGGCACACATTTTGACTAATTACAAAATATTTATGTGGAACCGAGTCCAACTGAATGTAATGCCTCAACTCCAACAATTCCAAGTGCTTGTCAGGGTAGGGGGGGTCCCCAGTCCAAATATTACTTGGCGGAGGGGTTCTGCCTGAAAAGGTTTGAGTTAAGAACCAGTTCTACAGTACATTCAATTTATAAAACCCACGTGCAGGTCTGCTTCAGATGGAAGATGAATACAAAGACAAACCAAACAAGACTTTTCTTACAGTGGTGTTTCAGAACATTTTATTCTGTAAAAAAAACAAACATTTTAGGAGGGCGGGACAGGAGCCGCGGTCCTCTGCACTGACACCCTCGTGTGAGTCTTGGCCAAATGGTCGGTGAACTCCTGTAAAAAAAAAAGACAAGCAACGCAAACGTCAGTTCCATCCATGACCTCTGCCAGCCTCTACTTAAAGGACAACTTTGTTTTTTACAACCAAGGTTTATGTTTTAGCTTGTAATTAAAGTAAATAAAAGATGTGTTAACATTTTAATTTACTGCTTTCTATAGGTTTAGCAATTTTCATGATCTTTTTTACAGTGGGCAGGGGCATTCTGTCCGGTGGCTAAATATGTCTTTTTTTTTACAGAATAACCCGGCGTTTTCTTTATTAGTATTTACAGTAGCTCTTCTAGCCCCCAATAACTCAAATCTGGCCATCAAAGACCACGGGACCTTTTCCAGTTGTGTAAAAAAAAAACCTGCCCGAATGCCCCGCCCACTGTAAAAAAGATAGCGAAAATTGCTAAACCTATAGAAAGCAGTAAATTAAAATGCTTTAACACTCATCTTTTAATTACAAGCTAAAACATAAACCTTGGTTGTAAAAAAACAAAGTTGTCCTTTAACACATTAAAATGAGTATTGGACGTAGGGCTGCAACTGTGAATCCTAAAAACAATTCACATTTTAGATACCCGACTTAAGGTCAGTTGGACCGAAATGTTTTATACACACAATAAAAACCTTTTTTGTCATGAAGTGAAGACGGATTTTTTTTTTTTGGGGTCACATTGTAGATACAAAATTATAATCGATAGAACAATTGCAGCCCTGGATAGGAAGACAACACTGTTGTGGCCTGTAGTACCAACCTGGTAGGGAGACTTGGTGAAGATGGTCTCCTTCCACAGGTCAGGGGTCAGGTAGCTGTAAGTCTTGGAGATGGCGTCAAAGGTTGCCTTGGCTGAAAAGAGATGGAGATGAATCGTTAGGATCAAGCCGAGAGCAGCGATGCCATGCTTTAAAAGGTAGGAGGTTGTAGAGCATAGAAATGGGGAACAGAAGAGACTACTAGGAAGGTCTTTCTGCCGTGCATTGCATATACTCGTTACTGTCTCTCCCTCGTAAGTCAGCTATACCACGGTACGGGTGAAGCTGGGCAGAGCAGGAGAAATGTGTGATTTGCTCATATTAACCATCGACTCACTGTACATATATATATCGTCTATATGACCACCGTTAAAGGCTCAGGCTGCTGTATCAATCAGCCTCATATTCAGTTTAACATTGTCTGTCGGGTGGAAACTTCATGCTTCAAAAATAACATATCGGGCAGATCTACAAGTTCAAAACGCATGGTGACATGCCGTGTTTCGAGCTTGCAGATCTGCTACTTTTGAATGAGACCGTATTAAGATCAAGTTGGGCATTAATTTACGGAACACAATTAGATAACGTCTAGAGATGAGAGGTTTCTGGCCGACAGCAACGATATCCAGTCTTAGATATAGATGCACGTTCATACTGGTGATGCCGTCAAGTCAAGACTTTAAGCGATCCATCCATGTGATCTACATATATAGTCAATTAACACACAACTGAAACCCATCTCTCACCAAAGTTGCCCAGCGTGGCAGTGCAGCCCCTGGCAGACGTGTAGCAGTCGTCGATACCGGCCATCATGAGCAGTTTCTTGGGCACGGGGGCCGACACGATGCCGGTACCGCGGGGGGCGGGGATCAGACGCACCAGGACGGAGCCGCAGCGACCGGTCACCTTGCAGGGCACCGTGTGGGGCTTGCCGATCTTGTTGCCCCAGTAGCCTCGCCTGACCGGCACGATGGACAGCTTGGCCAGGATGATGGCGCCGCGGATGGCGGTCGCCACTTCCTTGGAGCACTTGACGCCCAGGCCCACGTGACCGTTGTAGTCACCGATGGCAACAAAGGCCTACAGGAAGGAAACAGAGAGGCTGTTAGTATGGTTGTGGCTAATTGAAGCCAATTAGATGACGACTGAATTGTCGCGCGCCGAAAATAGCCGATCTACAAGCTCACGAAGCATCGCAGTCACAATGCGTTGAGAGCTTGTGGCTATAGGATCTGCCATTCACGGCGCGTCACAGTTTTACAGTGAGGCATAACGGCTCACCTTGAACCTGGTGCGCTGTCCGGCTCTGGTCTGCTTCTGGACAGGCATGATCTTCAGAACCTCGTCCTTCAGCGCAGAGCCCAGGAAGAAGTCGATGATCTCCGACTCCTGGATACAAATTTGACAAAGCGTCAACAAAGACAACCGCATACAGTAACAGCAAGCAGTCTGATTTCATGAGTGATTCAACCCATTTAAATTCAACAAACCCCAAGATGGGCATTTAAAAGATTTCAATCTGATCTCATTTCCCCTAGATTTAGCACAAACATGGAGATGAATACAATTATGCCACTAAAATTTGGAATCAAACAGTGCCCTACCCTCCTTCAAAACCACCATTAAAGAGCATCCGTCAGCAATTTACAACTGGACCTACAAGACAAGTCTTCCAACTTGCCAAAAGAAATGAACCCCCAATGTTTTCCTGTGAATTTACTTTTACTGCTCCTATATTGATTATTTATTGTATTACATGTCTTTATAAGTCTTGATGAATTGAATACACGGGACCACAATGGAAACAAGCCCTCAGGGCTTTTTGCGTCATCCTTTTAGCATTATTTTAGAACTTTAAGTATTCAATCAATCTCTGGGACTCAATGCAATAACATTTGTTAGATTTGGTACAATATGGTCTAGATTAATTCTAGACTCTAGAATTAATTTACTGTCCAGAGGTTACAGTTAAACACTTATCAAAATCCCCATTGTATATTTTCTAGTTTTATTTACCCCCACAGAGACCCCGCTTTGATGAGGACCACTGTCATTAAGTGACCGCCGTTTACCTTGATGGGCAGAGAGTACAGGTAGATCTCCTCCAGGGACTTGATCTTCATGTCCTTGACAAGGCGGCCCAGTTTGGTGACTGGAACCCACTGAGGAGATGACAATGGATCTCAATTAACTATCTCGTTTTTATGCAATCTTCAAACAGTTACAGAGGCTCTTTATAAGTAATGTGGTCACAGTCATTCATTGGGCTCAACCCCCCATTTCAAACAACAAAAATTTACAATCTACAAGTTCTACCATTTATAACATTTGACAGTTGAGGCTCAATTATTTTTATTTAGGCACACCGAGTGACTGCACCTTTCAGCAGTCAAGGACCCCCTAGCTCAGGGGTCTTCAACGGTTTTCAGGCCAAGGACCCCCTAGCTGAGAGAGATGAAGCAGGGCCCCCCTCTATATTGTATAAAGTTGCGTTTCAGATTTTCCTTATTTCTTTTTACTTGGTCTGCTCTTTCCCTCTACACCAAACCTCTTTGCCAAAAATTGCCGATCTACAAGCTCACAACGCCTCGCAGCGCAGGCGTTGTGAGCTTGTAGATCTGCTATTTTTTGGCTTAAGTTCTCCTCAGAATAGGGATGCTAGGGTTTAAGTGGTTAATGTAAAAAATAAATAAATCATATGACAAAGATTTGGTGGCCCCCCTGTAGTAACTCTGAGGACCCCCTAGGGGTCACGGACCCCCTGTTGAAGACTCCTGCCCTAGCTGAAAGATGAAGCAGGGACCCCCCCACGCTACATATTGTACCAAATTGTGATGCAGATTTTACTGTTCCATACATATCAGAAGGCATCATCATTGGATTCATGTTGTGAGGCTTGTAGAGCTGCCATTTTTGGCCAAAGTACACCTTAGACTAGAGATGCTCAAGTTCAAATAGTTAATATAAAAAAAATGAATACCTATAACAAATATTTGGCGGCAACTCTGAGGACCCCCTAGGGGTCCGGGAGCAACTGTTGAAGACCACCAGGTTTAATAGATATTGGATCAGGACTAGCATGTTAAAAACAGGGACATTTTGACAGCAGGTCAGCCCGGTCTTACCTCCTTGTCCTCGGACTTGCCCCGGGCTCCACGGCCCCTACCACGGCCTCTACCGCGTCCACGGCCGCGACCACGGCCCCGGTCGCCGAAACCTCCGCGAAAACCTCCTCTACCACCGGCGTCGTCCGCCATTTGCTGTCGTAGCACACAAGAAACACATCATTAACAACAAGCCCTAGCTTTTCAAAATGCTTGAATTCAACGTAGTTCTGCCATCATGCGCAGTTTAAGCATGTTAGAGTGTTCACACAATGCACACGAGCATCACCGCCATGTTTATGGCTCTGGGCCATATGAATTAACATTATCCGATCCAAAGTAAACTAATAACGCAACCCAATCGTTCCAGAGTGTTCAATAACAACTTATATTACAATTTCCATGCGTTTAATGGACGGATTAATGAGATAATAGCGGATTGTGAATGGAAGTGACAGCTCTGTACATACCCAGCACACTCGACTTACGTGATGTGTAAGAATAGGAAGAAGACCGATGACGAGTTCCGGTGGGCTTTTATACTAGGGTGTTCTCGCGAGACTTCCTTCTTTGAGCAGACCGGACATGAAGATGGGGAAGAGCGCCCTCTGCTGGTTTACTTGGAGCGTTGGTTGTCTTGTCATTGAGTTATGCTCAGTTTGATTAATTGATTGCTGCAATGCTGCTATATTTTCTCTCTCTCTTTTTTTTTTTTACATTTTCATCCTTGTCTACATTTACATTTGCTTTGGCAATGTAAACAGAAAAGAGAGAAAGAGCTTCTTTGATTCCAGTGGAGTAAGGAGGTTGTTGCAGTAAGAGCATGAAGCATGAAACACATGATAGATGCAGGAGTCCAAATAACCAAGTTCTTACCCACAGAAATATCACATAAAACAGTAGTTCTCAAACCTTTCCGTGCCAAGGACCCCAAAATGAATATATATTTCGCCCATTTGAAAATGTTTTGAGCCAGGGACCCCCAGAAGTGAAGATTTGTTTTTATTTCAAATATATTATTACATATTTTTTTTAAATGTTCAAAAAGAGCAACAAAGTGACACGCTGTGAGCTTGTATATCTGCTATTTTTGAATAGCCAACACATAAATGGATAAAGCGGTTAAAATCATTGCAATATTAACACATTTTGCTGGGAACCCCCTGGAACCCCCCCTCCCCCCAAAAGGACCCCTGGGGGTACCCTCTTAAAACATGGGTATTTTTCCGTAAATGAATGCCCTATCTGATCATCCTACAGCGTCACACAAAAGCATCACATGTAGCAGATCTACAAGCTTGAGCTTGTTGATCTGCTACTTTTGAATTTGAATCCAGTAACTAAGCATAAGTTGATAAAGCCATACGTGCCTGAAAAACAAAGCTGGGTGTGATAACCGATTTGTCTATTACAAAGAAAGCTTTGAGGATGTCACACTTGGCATTGTCTGCACAAACCCTGAAGTATTATGGTCAAGTCTGTCATGTACAGTTATGGTACAGAGGCTTATCCCCAGCTGTGACTAATCTTCATTAGGTTACCAGGTTTAAGGCCATTTCATTCTAGCTCTAGATCAGGGGGTGGGCAACTTGATGGAGAGGGCCACTATATTTCCACACTCACTCCAGAGGGGCCACATTGCATAAATATACTGTCGGGTCATTCTATGTCACACAAAAGTAGCAAAAATAGCCGTTTTGAGCTTGTAGATCTGTTATTTTTTGCTATTTTTGAATTGGAATCCAGATTCTTTTTTTTTTTTCATTTTTGAATTGGAATCCTGAAAAGTTACATTTTTATTTTATTTCAAATGCATTTAGTTATATTTATGCTAACTTTATGAACTTAAATACAAACACATTGGACATAAAAAAGACAAAAGATATATTTTAATACTAGTCATGAAGCTACTAATATAGACTGAAGTAATTAAAGCGGGTCATGTTTGCATGTTTGGAATTGTAACAGCTGAAATCAATAATATATCAGTAATACAATATCAGATAAATTAATTAATGCAGCAGCACACATGTTTGTCCCATAAAGTTTTATTATACAGTACATTTAATACAACAAGAGGGCATAAGCTTCGGAACATGAAATGTGTTATTAGGCTGTTTGAGCCTGGGCTGCCGCCTCGATCATTCTCTCCTTTTGCTTCATCAGACATTTCCTCCCACTGGCGTACGCTCCCAGGTCGCCATCTGCAAACACATGGACACGTTGAATGAGAACATGTGACTACATAGAAACAACTATTCTCTCTCCTGCCTCCCAAGCTGTGTGGAATGACACCCCCCCCTTCCGCACAGTCAGGACTGAAGACTCACCTCTTCAGATTCCACTCCTTATTTTCTTGTATCACTACTTAGCCCATTAGGACCTGAAGCCGATTCTACAAATGTCTTCTAAATCCCAACAGTTTTCTGAAAAACTTATGTTTCTATATCAGTGGTGCTCAAACCTTTCCATTTGAAGGACCCCCAAAATGATATGTATTTGGCCGCGGACCCCCATCTCAAAATAGTTTGTTCCAGGGACCACCCAGAAGAAAAGATTTTAGTTAAAAATGTTCGCTTTAAAAAAATATATATTCAAAGATTTGCACACACTTTCACGATTTTTCAAAAATAGCAGATCTACAAGCTCATAGCGCGGCACTCGGTGCCGTGCTATGAGCTTGAATATCTGCTATTTTTGAAAAAGAACTAGTAGTTACACTATATGCATACAGTATGCAGTGTTGTAGCACTTCAATATTTTCTTTTGCATTCCATTTATTTTGTGATCAGACTCCACCTTAGCCCGTAGCACTTGACCTAGCCTTGACGACCATGCAGTCTTATGCAAAAGGTGAAAATGTAATGTAGATATAGGATGTTATTTAGACAGATGCCACGTTCATTTGTTGACCTGGCATCCTATAGTTCAGGGGTGATGCAACTTTGAAGATGGAGAGGGCCACTATATTTCCACACTCACTCTAGAGGGCCACAGTGCATATACAGTATCTCCGTATTTTAACTTTTTTCGCCATTCTATGTCACACTATGTTTTGAGCTTGTAGATCTGCTATTTTTGCTACTTTTGAATTGGAATCCAGATTTCTTCTTTGCTATTTTTGAATTGGAATCCTGAAAAGCAACATTTCTATTTAATTTCAAATGCATTTAGTTATACTTATGTTATCTTTATGAACTTAAATGCAAATACATTGGACATAAAAAAGACAATACTAGTCATTAAGCTACTAATATAGACTGAAGTAATTAAAGCGGGTCATGTTTGCATGTTTGGAATTGTAAACAGCTGAAATCAATGATATATCAGTATTCTGATATTAACCTGCGGGCCGCATTAAGTGAAGGTGGGGGCCGCATGTGGCCCCCGGGCCGCCAGTTGCCCATGTATGCTATAGTTTGTATAGTTTCAATGTACAGCTTATATATATTTTTGATATTATACTGTTTAGAAGCTATAGGTTCATGGTTTACCTGTGATCTTAGTTCACTGAGGCACTGCACTGTCTCTCTGCATTTGATGTATGCGTTTACCTTGCTTACTGTAAGTCACTCTGGATAAAGAGCGTCTGGTGAATGGCTAAATAGTCAATTGACTTGAACCATTTACACCGTGGTTAGTTGACGAGGGTTCATGTCATTTACTCTGATCTCACACTTTTTAAGTTGCTCTGGATAAAAGCGTCCGCTAAATGCCTGAATTGTAACGCTGACAGGACCTTTTTAAAGGAATTTAAGAAAACAATGCATGCTGTCAGTGTAATGTTATATATTTAAACTGTATATATAAAACTATGAATATAATATAAATAGTTATATTTTTTGGAATAGTAGAGATGCTCAGAATCAGATATAAAACTTTGCCATAGCTGGTGATAGAAACAGCCAATACATTTAAATGATTTCACCTGTATTAGTTCTTCGCCTATAATGACAAGGCCAAAATAGGGTCACCAGGTTTACCGCTTAAACTGCCAGCGTTTTTCAAAAATAGTTTGCCACCTCTGCCAGCATGTTTCCAGGTAAAACATAGGAAACACATATTTTTTTTACATTGAAGTGAATGGAGCAGCAACTTTTTGGAAAATGTTATCTCCTGGTTCTTTGTGAAGGACATAAAAAAATAATTTAAAAAAATAATAAAATAGAATTTTTTTAAATTTATTTTTGATAAAAGAAAAAAAAACGTTATAAACGTTTTTGGCAGTATAAGAGTTAAAAGTGGCTAACTTAACATATTATCATAGATGCAACACACACACACACACACAGAGTACTTACATCGTGAATTGAAGGCCTTGGTGGTGTCGGTGAAAAGCTGCACCTCCTTGGCACAGTTCTGGTGATAGCTGTGACCCTCCCTCTGCTGACAGGCCCTCAGACGTTCCTGGACCGCCTTCACAATCTCCTGGTCCACCTTACTGAGGAGCACAGCAGAGCACACACACACACACACGTTTAGGTTCACCTCTCGACCAGGCAGGCATGCAATGCTCATTTGGTATGTTCTTGCACTCTATTTCAATGACGTGACGCGCACGTCGCTTAACACCTACACTGCAAGTCACACAATGGGCAATTGATATGCATCTAGGCTTATTCCTATGTTAATTCGCTAGGTGTGAGTTGGGAGCCTTTGAAAACTTTGTTGAGGTGCGAATTTAAAGTAGTTTTAAATCTATGCGTGTGCCTGCGTGTGCTCCTGGTCAAATAGGTTCCGGCACGGCGTGCAAGGCCGTCCAGTGAGCATTGCACCCCTGCTCTCGACATAGTCAAAAGGGACAGTGCCCTCCATACCCTCATACCTGACTAACTAGTACTTCTCCAAGGTAAGTGACCCCTACAGCCACAACACTAGAGGGAGTGTTGATTTTGACAGCGCATTTTGATTTAGTTTTAGTCATAGTCTTTTGAATAAAATTCCATTTAGTTTTAGTCATATTTTAGTCATCTGAAATGTTTTTGTCTAGTTTTACTCGACTAAATATCATAAGGTTACAGTCGACTAAATCTACAGTTGATTTAGTCGACTAAAATGTATTTTGGCGGTGCTGTGATGGCGTCGTAATGGCTGATTTTACACTTGGTTGCATGCTGAAAATAGCCGATCTACAAGCTCACAACGCGTCGCAGCGCGACACGTTGTGAGATTGTAGATCTGCTTTTTTTCAGAGCGCAACACCCGAGCGCAACCAAACATAAAATGACTTGTCTTTTAGTTCAACTGGATCTCTTCCTGGTCCCTCCCTAACATTTTAGTCTAGTTTTTAATTGTTGACGAAATTATCAATATATTTAGTCTTATTTTTAGTCACCGTAGTTTAGTTTTCATTTAGTTTTGGTCAGTGAAAAAAGGTAGTCGACGAACACATTTCGTCATAGTTTTAGTCGACGAAATCAACACTGACCAGAGGGAGCGACCACGATCTGGTACCACCCAAATTTAGAACACACATGGGAAAATTCGCATTATACTACTCTGCCACCATAATGTGGAATGCCCTGTCACCATCCTTTAACTGGTTTCTTTCAAAACTGTCCTGAAAAATCATCTATCAAGACTCAGGAGACCACAAGGGGAGGTACATGTAAATTCCCATCGAAAGGAGGTGTCATTCACTGCTGCTGTTTTTCCTTTTCTCCTTTGTACATAATAGTGTTTAGTAATTGTTGATGACATGTATAATTGTGATAATTCTTATGTTGATGGCATTTAGGCATTTAGCAAGGACACAAGATAATACATCATAATACATCAAATGCATCCAAGAACCTATCATCAGCCTGCATTGAAATACATACTATGTCTACTTAACATGCTATCAAAGTGACATTTTAGCCTTTGCATAATCCTGCAAGGTTGTCAAGGCTAGGGCAAGTGCTACGGGTTGAATGATGAATTGAATACTGTACATAGGACCACAATGGAAACAAATCCCCAGGACTGTTTTGTGTTTACTTTACACTGTGATATTTTTTATATCAGTAATGCCTATTATTGTAATAATTAAGTGGATAAAGGCAAATAATTGAAATGTTTGAGTTAGAACAGTCAGTAGTGGAGTTAAGGCGGTTACACACCGGCGAATATGCGAATATACGCAAAATTCGGACTCGTTTCGAATAATTAAAAGACGCTTTTTTCGCTCCGCGAAACTGGTGTGGAAGCTTGCATTGACTTTATAAGGTTTAAAAAAATAACGTATTATTCGCATGAAAAAAATCGCCCCGGTGTGTAAGGACCTTTACTTTACTGTAATTCATCTTTTAAAACCAGGATAAGAAGACATCACTCATGCCATATCACGATATTATCCCAAATCCCAGCTGATATGTAGTCTCATATCACGGTATATCGACAAACAATGATGACGGGATGACAGTGTTGATTTCGTCGACTAAAACTATGACGAAAAATATTCGTCGACTACCTTTTTTCACTGACGAAAACTAAATAAAAACTAAGCTATGATGACTAAAACTAAGACTAAATATATTGAAAATTTCGTCAAAAATAAAAAAACTAGACTAAAATGTTAGTGAGGGATCTAGTGGAGAAGAGATCCAGTAGAACTAAAAGACAAGTCATTTTATGTTTGGTTGATGTTTGGTTGACCTCGGTGTTCCGCTCTGAAAATAGCAGATCTACAAGCTCACAACGTTGTGAGCTTGTAGATCGGCTATTTTCAGCACGCAACCATGTGTAAAATCAGCCATTAGGACGCCATCAAGGCACCGCCAACATACATTTTAGTCGACTAAATCAACTGTAGATTTAGTCGACTATAACCTTATGATATTTAGTCGACTAAAACTAGACACAAACTGAAACATTTCAGATGACTAAAATATGACTAAAACTAAATGGAATTTGATTCAAAAGACTATGACTAAAACTAAATCAAAATTTGTTGTCAAAATCAACACTACGGGATGATACTCACTAGTCTCTCCTCCACTGCATCTCGGCCTCGTAATAGCAGAGGAAATCCCCCTCCTGGCATTGGGTCAGGTCAGGAACACGCCGGAACTTCTGGTGGTAGTAGACGGACTTGTTGCCGGCCTGGATCTTCTCCACAGCATCTGGATGGAGCGTTAGTAGAGCAGACAGCAGGGTTATATATGTGTGATGGGGAAGGCTAGGTTAGCTCAGTTTATACTATAGGCCTTTACTTTTGAACTGTCATTGCTTATGTCCCGTCAGAGTAACATTCTATGCTCTACAACAGTGGTTCTCAAACTTTTTCATGTCAAGGACCCCCAAAATTATATGTATCTGGCCGCAGAACCCCATCTCAAATATTTTGTTCCAGGGACGCCCAGAAGCAAAGATTTGAGCAACAAATGTTCGCTTAAAAATATATTTGAAAGATTTGCACACATTTTCACGATTTTTCAAAAATAGCAGATCGACTTGCGCTATGAGCTTGTATTTTTGAAAAACCTTCGCCTATAATGACAACAAGCCCAAAATAGGGATGCTAGGTTGAAAGTGGTTCATTTGGGGCGCCCCCACTGGCCTAGCGGTCCGGGCGCATACCACATACGCTGGTAATCCAGCTGGACTGCCTGTCGCGAGTTCGACTCCCGATCCCGGCGACCTTTGCTGTGTGTCAACCCCCCATCTCTCTCCCCATTTCCTGTCAGCCTACTGTCCTATCAATAAAGGCAGAAAAAGCCCCCAAAAATATCTTTAAAAATAAAGTTGTTCTCCTATTTCAATCACTACCTGTGGAAATTCCAAAGAAACAATTTGATAACTGGAATAGAATGATCTCCAGGTTCATTTGGAGAGGTCAGAAACCTAGGGTACGTTTCAAAACTCTACAACTACAAAAAGATGAGGGAGGCATGTCTCTCCCTTGCCTGGAAGATTATTATAAATCAGCACAATTAAGATACTTAGTTTGCTGGTGCAACAATGAATATGATGCTAAATGGAAGGACATAGAACTGGACCAACTGAATGTCCCTCTCCAGGCCATACTGGGTGATAAAACTCTCATGAAGCAGCACATAAAAGAAATAAGCAACTGGACAAAGGTTCCCCTAAATATTTGGTTTAAAGAATGCAAAGATCAAAAAATAGAAAGAGAGGTACGTTTATTAAAATGGGTGGCATATGATAAAGACTTTCCACCAGCACAGCTGGACTCTAGATTTAAACGATGGAATCGGTACGGTATTACAGCATACTGTCTGATTTCATCCAGTACAGGCTTGGAGAGCTTCCAATACCTCATTGATAACCATAATCTAGAGAAACAGGATTTCTACAGATACTTGCAGTTAAGGCATCATTTTGACAAAAACATAATGGCAGAGAAAAACGAAACAGACCTCATCAATATTTTCATTGATGCCTATAAGGGCAATACCACCAAAAAACTGGTATCAAGAATCTATTCAAGTATACAGACCGCTAGGAACCACTCCACCCTCTATGTTAAACTTAAATGGGAAGAAGAAGCAGGCATAACCCTAACAGAGGATGAATGGCTGAATATATGTAATATAACAACCACTACCACTAGTTCTGGCCTTTGGAGAGAGTTCTCATGGAAGAACATGATTAGGTTCTTTATTACCCCAAGGAGAAAATACTTACAAAACGGTACACCAGAGTCAGGGAACTGCTGGAGAGACTGCAATAAGACAATGGCTGACCACTTCCATATATTCTGGGACTGTCCAATAACCCAAAACTACTGGCTAGAGATCGTATCAGATATCAACACGATAATGGGTTCTGAACTTGAATGTACTTTTACCAATATTTACCTGAGTAACATACCAACCAAATTTAGCACCGCAGATAAATACCTTCTTAAAATACTATTGGTAGCCGGCAAGAAGGCTATAACCAGGAAATGGCTGGACAAAAATTCACCAACAAAGGGGGAGTGGATAGCCATTGTGCAGAACATATACGAAATGGAGAAACTAACATATTCTGTAAGACTCTGTATGGATACATTTTATAAATACTGGTTAAAATGGATATTGCATATGAGAATGGATATTCTGTGAAAGACCATTAAAGATGTAGGGGTTTATATATCTGTATATATGTACAAGTACGTGAATCTGTGCTATGTGTGGAGGTACACTGCTTGAATTATCACTATTATTATTATTATTATTATTATTATTATTATTTTTTTAGGTTACATACTTTTTTCCTGTACTTTTTACTTATTGTTTTTTATTTTTATACGTATATGCTTATATATTTTCTTTCCTACATACATTCATTTCTGCAATATCTGGAAACCTGCTCCAAAACTCAGGAGTGTATCATTGGAATATCTACTGGCAAAATATCATGGACTTTAACAACAAAGACAATCAGACTGAGATCTCTCAGCAAGAGAACTGAAGCTACTTTAGCTTAGGATCCCACTCCTCTGGACTGAATAGCCCGCAACATATGAGTGTTAAAATATAAGTGTAATGTACTCATTTAATGTAATGTGATGCCCAACATGACCTACCTGTTCTAAAAAAGAAAAAAGAATAAAAACAAAGTTTAAAAATAAATAAATAATAAAGTTGTTCATTTTACTATTATGTCACCAGCTAGAAGTGGAATTGCGTTGCTGCTAGGCAATACAACATGTTTATGTTATATTACATTCTTATACAGTGTGATTTGTAGATGTAAATCATAAATGAGAATATACAGTAGACCTATTTTACTCTAATGTTTACAAACAATACCTAACATCTGTTATTGTGTAACGACTGTCTAGTAATAGTCCTTCTGTCAAGACCAGAGCAGAGTCCAAAGACCCAGAGCAGATTTCAACCCTCAATTTGATATGCATCAAACCACAGACCCCCTAGATGTATTATTTCTATTCTAAATTTCTAATCTATTTTTACATCTGGGATCATTGTACATGATGAGGTCTGATATTTGATTTGATATGATTTATATGATTTAGTCCAGAATTCCTTTACTGTCATTTAATGTAGATCTGATAACAGTGAACAGTATTAACTGTAATAATGGTGATGAATCGATTAACAATGAATGATTTAGCTGGGGACCCCCTGGACTCCCGCCGGACCCCCAGTTGAGAACCATTGACGTAGAGAATAACAATAATGTCTCCAGTCCACCTCAAGACAATGTATTGTTTTTGGTGGTAGGTAGGGCTAACTGACATACAGATGTGTACCATAAGTTGGTTCTTTAATGTCGGGAAACACAATAGAATAAGCACTGATGCTGTCTAACAAATGACTAGTAGATATACAACGTAGTCTACGTCACTGGCTGGGTTCCAGGGGGTCCCCAGATAAAATTATGGATAGTTTAGGAACCAAGGACCCCAACGGAAACAAGACCGCAAGGACTTTTTTGGTCGGACCTTTTAGACAAAAGTATTATAAATGTAACTGTGTTGTTTTACATTATTTTGCCTAATAAAAATTACAATCAATCAATCAAACGAACAAAAAAAAAACAAATGGTCAATAATTGTACCCTTAAAGGAGGAGTTCACCCAAAAAAATACTTATTTTCTATCAATTGCACATCCCATGAAGCCTTGAATTCATGGATTTGTTTTTGTTTTTGTCGCATTCCTAAGCCAATAATTTGATGACTGGGTGTATTTCCGGTAGGAGACACAAATAATCTACTTTGTGTCTCCTACCGGATACATTAGCCGGTGTTTCAAATTGTAAGGAGACCAGATCAGAATGAGACCGCGTCTACTGTCGTCCTAGTAACAGCAGATGTTGTCCCCGGTGAAAAAAACACGTAGCTGTCCTCGTCAATGCCGGGTTTTTTTTTCATATCACAATGTCAAAACATACCGATCTGATTCTTGTATGGGTGAAGAAACGCCAGACAGACGAACACTCACGTTGCGTTGTGGACGGCTCTCCGTTCGTTTTGTTGTTGTTGTTGAGGAAAAGGAAGACAACCACTTCCTGTGTCAGTCTCTCTAACAATAGATTTACACGTTTTATAAATGCAACTATTTGCCATTGGAGTCGGAGTCAACATGTGTAAGGTACAATCACTATTCAGCCCATTCAAAGCGTGCAAATAAACGCATCAATGAATTAATAAATATATAAATAAATGTTCATTCCTTCCTGGGATTCGAACTCTTCCCAATGTCAGCATAAATACACCAGAGAGGCGCTTACTCCGGTGCGCCATTCTTTTCACAACAAATAGGTACCATAAACAAATCATAGAGTATACAACCAGCCATTAAAAAACAAAACAGACATGGTCACAGATTAACTTGAGACCTCAGTCACCACACTGATTTTATTTTACTGGTCTCCAACACGGCTGTTTACTACAGATTTGTTTCTAAAATATCTCACCATGATCATCTATTATTCATTATGTTATAGGCTACTTAGAAATAGTAAATATGACGCATGATATAGGTTAGATAAACTGTTTATAACATGACCAATTATAGAGAAAATATGGCCAAAAGTGTCTGAAACCCCACATTACAGTGACGTGATTATTGACCAGTCAATTTTAAATGTCCTACAAATTATTGAAGCTAATGTTTATGTAATCTAATCACCTGGAAATAGTATGTTTAAGATACAGTTGCAGTCGCTGCACAGAAAATGGCATTTCAAGGCACGTCCATTTAGAGCTCTGGTCTCCGTTTAGGAGCGGTGCTCCTCCCATTGACTGAAAATTCCACTACCGTGCGAGGTCTCCAACTGTAGTAAAACTAAAGAAAACGATTTAGCTACTCATCGAAACAAAGGCTGTTTTGTTTTGCTGAAAAACTATTCTCCACGGTGGGTTACACCTCAGCACACCACCTTCTCTGTATAATACACTTTTTGGGCAGAAAATAAAACATGTCCACCAGACGGAAATTATTTAAATTACTCACCTGCGCCCTCTACAGATCTGGTCAATATAAATAACCATTGATCATTAGGCCTACCATTGATCATAAACGAACAGTTTATCTAAAACCGGCTTCGAGTGCTATCAATGCATTGAATGGGGAAATAGGCGAGTTTATTAGACCTTTTGAATGGGCGAAATAGGCGACCTACTACCTACCCGCGATTTATCAGACCATTCATTCAGGAGCTACTGACCTACTTGGAGGCGGAGCAGTCCCCACAACAATATTTACGATTCTGTGCCTATCGGTACATAACTCGAACGGCGCTGAGTAGGCACAGGCGAACGTCACACCGTTCAGGACGGCAACTCGGTCGCCTTAGCTCCCTCGGTGGTCCTTCACGGGGTGACAGTTCGCCTGTGACTGCGCGCCTCCGTCATGGTCCGAAACCAAAAGCGAAACCTAAACTGAACTATTTAAGTCATGTCCGTTGGTAGGTTAGTATGTCTTGATAACACCAAATGAATGGTCTGATAAATCACGGGTAGGTAAAGTAGGTCGCCTATTTCGCCCATTCAAAGGTCTAATAAACTCGCCTATTTACCCATTCAATGCATTGATAGCATTCGAATCAGGTGTATCTAACCTATCATGCGTCATATTTACTATTTCTAAGTAGCCTATAACATAATGAATAATAGATGATCATGGTGAGATATTTTGGAAACAAATCTGTACTAAACAGCCGTGTTGGAGACCAGTAAAATAAAATCAGTGTAGTGACTTGAGGTCTCAAGTTGATCTGTGACCATGTCTGTTTTGTTTTTTAATGGCTGGTTGTATACTCTATGAGTTGTTAACGGTACGAAATTGTTATGAGAAGAATGGCTCACCGGTGTAAGCACCTGTCTGGTGAATTTATGCCGACGTTGGGAGTGGTTCGAATCCCCGAGGGGATAAACAATTATTTATGTATTCATTGATGCGTTTATTTCCACGCTTTAAATGGGCTGAATAGATATTGTACCTTACACACGATGACTCCGACTCCAATGGTGAATAGTGGCATTTATAAAACGTTTAACTTTAAATCTATTGTTAGAGACTGACACAGGAAAGAGTGGTTGTCTTCCTGTTTCTCAACAACAACAAAACCAACGGAGAATCAGCGCCCAACGCAACGTGAGTGTTCGTCTGTCTGACGTTTCTTCATCCAAACAAGAATCAGATCGGTATGTTTTGTGATATGAAAAAGAACAGGCATTGACGAGGACAGCTACGTGTTCTTTCACCGTGGACAACATCTGCTGTTACTAGGACAACAGTAGACTCGGTCTCAAGTTGATCTGGTCTCGTCTTAATCTTTGTCACCGGTAGGAGACAGGAATCAAATTATTAGCTTAGGAATGCGACAAAAACTTTAAAACAATCATGAATTCAAGGCTTCATGGGGTGTTCAATTGATAGAAAATAAGTAATTCTTTGGGTGAACTCCTCCTTTAAGAGTTGAATTAACCATGAATTAACGTGGTGTTATATTTATCTCTGAAGGTGGACACAGGCAGGTCCACAGAGTATAGTGTGTGTGTATGTATATATAGTGTTATAAATACCTCTGAAGGTGGACACAGGCAGGTCCACAGAGTAGTAGTGTATATATATATATATATATATATATATATATATATATATATATATATATATATATATATATATATATATATATATATTAGTGTTATAAATACCTCTGAAGGTGGACACAGGCAGGTCCACAGAGTAGTAGAAGAGTTTAGACACAATCAGAGCTGGATTAGGAAGTCCTGTTTGTTTCTCTGAGACTGGAGTCTGACGAGGAGGCTCTGGATACGCGTCTTTATCAAAGTCCGACGGCATTATGACCCTTTTAGCTGGATATATCTATCTATATATATATTTATTTGTATGTTTTTAGATGAAATAAATAAACACAAACACACAGATCCTGCAACGACCTCGTCCTCCTTCCGCTCGAGCTGTGGAGGTTAGCGCATGCGCAGAAAAGGGAGACTAAACATGGCGGAGGAAGAAGGTCAAATGATGTATATTTATTTTTTTGTTTCTTTTATGCGTTATTAAAAGGAACAACAATTTTACAACTTGAAACGTTTCCCCAGATATATGTTTTTTTTTAATGTTATGTTATTTTTTTCTTCTCTCTCCTCTTTTACACAGGGGTCAGGGTTCAGGGGTAAAAGTTCAGCACCGGGTATATTGTTGTTGTAGTGCCGTTGACTTGCCAGGAGATGATGCTGTGGTAGCTGTAGAATACAACTCTCGTAGACGTATTTATGATTCTGACGTTTTCAATCTACGAGAGTTGTAGGCACTTCTCTCCATTGTGATTGGGACTTTCAGCTCCTAGCCTGTCCGGGCTCCAAACATGTACAAATGCAAAAATAAAGGTGCTTACCCCCAAGCCCAAAATGTTAACTAACTGTCAGGAGTTCTAGTGCAATGTAATAATCCATATTCTTCAATAAAGAAGTGTTTTAAATCTTTTAATGCCATCTGTGGCCGATTCTGGCGTAAGTTCCCAATGGAAAGTAGTGACGGGGCGCATCCGGTGAAACCCGGAATTACACTCAATGTAAACAGAAAGTAAACGAGGGTGAAAAAATGGCGTTCGGCCACAGACGGCATTAAAACACTTCTTTATTGAATAATATGGATTATTACATTGCACTAGAACTCCTGACAGTTAGTTAACATTTGGGGCTTGGGGGTAAGCACCTTTATTTTTGCATTTGTACATGTTTGGAGCCCGGACAGGCTAGGAGCTGAAAGTCCCAATCACAATGGGGAGAAGTGTCTACAGCTCTCGTAGATTGAAAACGTCAGAATCATAAATATGTCTACGAGAGTTGTATTCTACAGCTAGTGCTGTGGGACCGACTGGAACCGACTGGAACTCAGTGAATCAGTGGATGAGTGTAGCAATAACACAAACTTTGTGTTATATTATAGTAGTCTTAGTTACCAGTGGAGATTGATGCAACATGGTGGCTTGCATCTATTTTAATGCCTTTGTTTCTATGGTAACCAGTGACCACTGATATAACTACTATGTGCAAGGCAAACAGCACAGATTTACTTCACACGTGCTGTGAACTTCAGTGATGGAAACAACAGTTACATTTATAATACTTTTGTCTAAAAGGTCCGACCAAAAAAGTCCTTGTTGTTTCCGTTGGGGTCCTTGAATTAATTTCATAGACATATGTTGTGACTATTCTAATGTGTTATTATCACTATAATGAATGAATCAATTTCTCATGTTACAATAGTGACATTATGTTTTTGGGTTGTCTCTCTGTCCGTACGTCCGTACATCCTAGCTCTGGTCCATAGCGTTAGAAGGAGTTAAGGAAAACTCTGTCTAATGCTATGGACCAGAGCTATACGTACATCCGTACGTCCCAACATGGTGAATGTAAATATCTCAGGAATGCTTTGAGAGGTTTTCAAATTTCATGGCAATTGTCACAGACGTCCACTTGGACTCAAGGATGGACTGATTAGAAATAGGAGGTCAAAGGTCAAGGTCACTGTGACCTCACAAAATATGTTCATTCAATTCCTACAAAGTCATTCACTACGTATCGTTGCTGTCGGGGAGAAAACCTCCATATTTCAACTATTTATGTTTTTTTCATAAATTAATGCTATAGCTGCTTCGTCATACTGCAGTGTCAGAGAAAAGCAGCAAAAATAGCCGATCTACAAGCTCAAAGCCCATCATCACAGAGGCGTTTTGAGCTTGAGTTTGAGCTTGTAGATCGGAGTGTGGAGAGACAGGAGAACGACATTAGAGAGAAGGGAGACATGTGAGACATAACAGGTGTCGGTGTCGGATTCAAACTCGGGTCCTTGTAAAGGAGTCATTGTGTGCATTAACTCAGTGGTTCTCCAACAACTTTAGGCTGCGAATCCCATGTGAAAAGTTTGTGTCAGCGATCCCAGCCAGATGTTTGTTATCAGATTCACTTTAGATCACAATTCTGCTATCTGTGATCTGTCTAAATAACAATGGAGAGCGTGAAACCTATAGTCATTCATATACATTGTCTCATTGACTTAAAGGGATAGTTCACCCAAAATAATACTATATATACTATATTATACTAATATAAAATAATATTTTTTTCTATCGATTAGTAACCCCATGGAGACTTGAATTCATGGATATTGTTTTGTTTTAATGGCATTCCTAAGCCAATAATTTGATGACCAGCGGACCGGTAGGCAGCGGTTCCGGTAGGAGATACAAAGGAGACTCTTTGTGTCTCCTACCAGAACCGCTGCCCGTCATCATTGGATTAGGAATGCGACAAAAACAAAACAAATGAATCAAGTCTCCGTGAGGTGACTAATTGATAGGAAAAAAAGTCATTTTGGGGGTGAACTATTCCTTTAACTTCTAGCCAGGAGGGCGGCAGTGGCTCAGGAGGTAGAGACTAGAGAGCGGCCGCTTGGGAATCGGAAGGTTCCCGGTTCGGTTCCTGTGTTAGTGTCAAAGTGTCCTTGAGCAAGACGCTTAAACCCCAAACTGCTCACGATGAGCAGGTCGGTGCCTTGCATGGCTTCCTCCACCATCAGTGTATCAGCGGGTGAACGTAATGCAACATTTTAAGCGCTTTGGTTAAAAGGCGCTATTATAAATGCACCATGTACCAAATTAAACTGTCCCTCATTTCACTGGGGAGTGGGGACCCCCTGGAACCCCCCTCAAGGACCCCTTGAGGGGGGTTCCCCCATTTAAGAGAACCACATGCACTAAACTGACTGAGCCTCCAGGCACCCCTGATGTCTTATCTTTTTTTTCCTCTCCTCAGTCTTAAAAAGAGCCACTCCTCCCTCTCACCCTCCTCCTGAACACTGGGCCTCCGGTCCCCACGCACCACCTGACCTGCCCCCGGACCTTATGGGGGTGTTGCCCCCCCCTCCCCCCTCCCCCCCCTCCCCCCCTCCCCCCAAAACCCCTCACCCCCCCCCCCCCCTTTCTTGGCAGCAATGACCAAGTTTGAAAGTGAATATGGCTCCTCGACTCGGGCCACCCACCAAATCAGAGCCCAGAGAGAGAGAGAGAGAGTATCGTCTTAAGCATGACATCTGACATCAGCACTCTTTCCTCTCTCTTTCCGTGCCTCGCCTGGACGAAGGCACACACACAGACATGGTCAGTGCTCATATCTATCTCGTCTTTGACCTTGTTTTTCTTTTTACCAGGGGACACCTCAGTGTCCACTTTAAAAAAAACTCTGTCTCTGTCTCTGTGTGTGTGTGTTTGTGTGTGTGCGTGTGTTTGTTTTCGTGGCTTCTATGGTTATCTGAATTTGTTTGGATTTGACGACTTTACAAGTACATTTTACTCTGGCAAGTGTACAAAATGGAACCAAATGGACCCTTCCATTTGGTTCCATTTTGTACACTTCCAGCGTTACATTCGATATTTCTTTTTTTTCTATTAATTTAAAATTAAAATTTTAAAATTAACAATCAGGATTTTGCAGACTTTCTGGTCCCGGTGGTCTAAGATGAGACCACATGGACTATTGGTGAAAATGGCGACTGCTTTCTTGCACGTGGTTCCCGTGTAGATTTGCCTTTTCTGTTATCGTTTGGTCTGCGCCGTAGAATCATCCAGCTGTCTCTAAAATAATCCCATAACAGACTTTTTATTTTCTGAGAATAATGAAATGACACACATGTACGTGCAAGACAGACAAGACATCTATCTGTCTTGCTTAAAGGAGTAGTTCACCCCCAAAATACCTTTTTTTCTATGGATTACTCACCCCATGGAGCCTTGAATTCATGGATTTTTTTTTGTTTTTGTCGCATTCCTTCCTTTATTATTTGATTATAATAAATTTAGCCCCATTGATTCCGGTAGGAGACACAAATGCATTTGTGTCTCCTACCGGAATCAATGGGGACAAATTTATTATAATCAAATTATTGGCTTAGGAATGCCACACAAACAAAAATAAATCCATGAATTCAAGGCTTCATGGGGTGTGCAATTGATAGAAAATAAGTCATTTTTTGGGTGAACTCCTCCTTTAAGAAATAATTCATGCTATGCTTCTTAATGGGACTTGTGCGCATGCCCCCTTGTTTGCATGATACAGTATATGCTGTTAAACTCTTTTTTTTATGTCAAGTATTTTCAATATTGAAGATTTGTAAGGTTATATCTTATATGCAAGTACGCAAGAGTACAATTCTTTACTCATTCTTTATGGTTTTTGATTCCCCGGCAATGTAGTAACAATAATAACAAGAATAGTAGAGAAAAAAGTATTTAAAGGTAGGGTAAGTGATTTACTTTGGTTAAAATAAGTGTTAAATAGCTCTATATTGTGATAGTACTCATCGCTATAGAGTCTTATAAGTTCAGTGAAAGGAGTCTCCCATGTCTCTCCAGCTCTTTATTAAACAGAAAATGCATTTTCAGTACTCTCTCCTGATTGGCTTAAAATGTGTCACCTACCTGAAAATGTACATACATTCTGTTTACTAAAGAGCTGGAGAGACCCCTGTGAACGAACAAACGCTCTGTAGCAATGATTACTATCAGAATATAGTACTTTAACCTTTTTAACAAAAACATTTTTTACCAAAACATATCACTTACCCTACCTTTAACTTTTCGTAATTCCTAAAAGAACTTGAATATGTAAACTGCAAAATAACTTTTGACTATGTAAAACAGAGGAAAGTTCTATTTACTTGTCTCAAACACATCAGTTTGGAGAAAGAAAAAGATGGACAGCAACACATGTCATTCCTGACTGGGTGGACAGATGATTGATACTGTGTAGAGTGGCGTTCCTTCACAAAAACCTGTTGTACGCTTGACGGACAGTGACCGCGTGTAGCTGTTAAGAGCACAGTCATGCCTCTATTCATTCTCAAAATACAAGCGGCAGCTAGATCTCTTCTTCCTGACATCTGTTTCTTGGGCGTGAGCCCAGAATGGCATGTGGGCCCTCTGTGCACACTGGAGCCTCACTGTCATGAATAGGGGTCGAATGCCGTAAATCACTTTTGTCACAAACATTTGTCGCAAAACATTTTTAAACCTTTTTTCAAAAATTACTCCCTGTGGAGTAATTATTATGGTTAAAGATAAAGCTTTGTATTATGTTAGTATTCATTGCTATAGTGTTTGTTCAGTAACAGGAGCTCCCGTCTCTTAAGTAAACAGAAAAAATATTGGATACCAATATATACAGTGGTGGAAAAAGTACTCAAATGTAAGTAAAAGCATCAATACTGCAAAGTAGAAGTACTCTGTTACAAGTAAAAGCCAGGAATGCCACATTTACTTGAACAAAAGTATTGGTATCAAAATGTACTTAAAGTACCAAAAGTAAAAGTACTAAAATGTTTGAAAATAGCAGATCTACAAGCTCACAACGTGTCGCGATGCGACGCGTTGTGAGCTTGTAGATCTGCTATTTTCAAATAGCCTAGGTATAAAATAGGGCTAAAGTGGTTAATGTATGTTTTATAATGTAATCATTTATATCTGCAAAGTAACTAGTAACTAAAGTTTTCTAATAATTGTAGTGGAGTAAAAGGACAATATTTGGATCCGAGATGTAGTGGAGTAGAAGTAAAAGTATTGGAAATTGGAAATACTCCAGTAAAGTAAAAAATACCTCAAAATTGTACTTAAGTATAGTACTTAAGTAAAATGTACTTAGTTACTCTCCACCACTGCAGGCAGGTTACATGGGTCCACAAGAAAAGACAGACATAAAAGGACATTACAATACAAAGCACCGCCATATGGCAGACAGACTACCGTATATTACTCATATACAGTAGGTAAATTAAAAGAAATACAATAAATACTGTATAAAACTTTTGTATGTGTGTGTGTGTATGTTTCCCCGCCAGTCTCACCGTAAGTTCGAGGCGCCTCGCCATGGGCACATGGGCTTCCTGCCCCGCAAGCGCAGCAGGAAGCACATAGGGAGGCCGCGCTCCTGGCCCAAGGACGACCCCAGCAAACCCGTTCACCTCAGTGCCTTCATGGGCTACAAGGCCGGCATGACCCACACCCTCCGTGAGGTGCACCGCACCGCGGCCAGTATGTATAAACATGACCCACAAGCAGGGTTGATTCTGACGGCACATTTTGATTTAGTTTTAGTCATATTTTCATCATCAGATTTTTTTTTGTTTTTTTTTTCTCTAGTTTTAGTCGACTAAATATCATAAGATTATAGTCGACTAAATCTACAGTTGATTTAGTCGACTAAAATGTATGTTGGCGGTGCCTTGATGGCGTCGTAATGGCTGATTTTACACTTGGTTGCATGCAGAAAATAGCCGATCTACAAGCTCACAACGCGTCGCAGTTGTGAGCTACATTCAAAGATTTGCACACATTTTCAAGATTAAAAAAAAAAATAGCAGATCTACAAGCTCATAGCGCGGCACTCTCTCTGTGCTTGTCCCCCGTTCAACAGAGCAGGCCAAGCGAGAGGAGGTGGAGGCGGTGACGGTCATCGAGACCCCGCCCATCATCGTGGTGGGGCTGGTGGGATACATCGACACCATCCGCGGCCTGCGCTCCTTCAAGACCATCTTCGCCGAGCACATCAGTGACGAGTGCAGGAGGAGATTCTACAAAAACTGGTACACAGTACATATGATTACAATTTAGACCAGGGGTCTTCAACGTTTTCAGCCCAAGGACCCCCCCTCTCTGAGAGAGAGATGAAGCAGGGACCCCCCCACCATATATTGCATAAAATTGTGTTGCAGATAAAAGCGTTTTCCATAGATGTTACTGTGTATTTTCAGACATTTAACCACTTAAACCATCGATACATAGTAAACTATCACTCTGTACTTAGTCTGCTCTTTTTCCCCCCCTCTCTTTGCCGAAAATAGCCGATCTACAAGCTCACAACGCCTCGCAGCGCGAGGCGTTGTGAGCTTGTAGATCGGCTATTTTCGGCTTAAGTTGTCCTTAGAATTGTGATGCAATAGGGTTCAAGTGGTTAATGTAAAAAACTAAGTTCATATCACACAAATATTTGGTGGACCCCTTGTAGTACCTCTGGGGACCCCCTAGGGGTCCCGGACCCCCTGTTGAAGACCCCTGATTTAGACGTTTTAGCGGACGCTCTCTATCTGACTTACAGTAAGCAAGGTAAACACACATACATGATCAAATGCATAGAGACAGTGTAGTAGGAATCTAGGATCCCAGGTAAACCAAGAACTTATAGCATCATTCTAAAAAGTACAATAAAATAATAATAATAATGATAATCTGTACATCGAAACTATAGAAACTATAGGATTCTAGGTCAACAAATGAGCCTGGCATCTGTCTAAATAACGTGCTAACTAGATTACATTTTAACCTTTGCATGGTCGTCAAGACTACAAATCGTCCATATTTGTGTCTCGTCTCCATATTTAATCTTTTCATGATTTATTTCTTCATGAATGAATGCCGGATGTCCTATTTTATACTTTGTTGTATGACACTGTTGCGCAAAGTAGTAAAAATAGCCAATTCACATGCTAACAAGGGTCCGCGATGTGAGCTTACCAAAATATTTTTTTGTCGATTAAATGAACTGTAGATTTAGTCAACTAAAATCTCATGATATTTAGTAGACTAAAACTAGACTAAAACTAAAACATTGCAGATGACTAAAATATGACTCAAACTAAATGGAATTTTACTCAAAAGACTGTGACTGAAGCTAATTTGTGTTCCAGGGCCAAGGGCAAGAAGAAGGCCTTCACCAAGTACAGCAAGAAGTGGCAGGATGAGGCCGGCAAGAAGCAACTGGAGAAGGACTTCTCTTCCATGAAGAAGTACTGCTCAGCCATCAGAGTCATAGTCCACACCCAGGTACGTACAGGCCAGCAGCACCTCTCACACACTGACACACACATGCTCAGAGTGTGGAAAATAAGTTCAAATTTAAAGATACAATCCGGGACTCGTTTTAATGACCACATCAGAAACGTGGACCTCCCGAGGGTCCACGGACAAGGTCAGAGAGCGAGAAGGATGAGGCTGGGCACTGCGTCAGGCACCCGGAACTGTGGTAGTGAACAAACTGACACTGTTGGAGCCAACCCTTAAAGCACAGCTTTGAGGGGAAAGAGGTACACTACCTATGTAGACATACTGCCATGTGACAGAGGAGGCACACTACCTACGTAGACACACTGCGGTGTGACAGAGGAGGCACACTACCTACGTAGACACACTGCGGTGTGACAGAGGAGGCACACCACCTACGTAGACACACTGCGGTGTGACAGAGGAGGCACACTACCTACGTAGACACACTGCGGTGTGACAGAGGAGGCACACTACCTACGTAGACACACTGCGGTGTGACAGAGGAGGCACACCACCTACGTAGACACACTGCGGCGTGACAGAGGAGCTGACAACAGTGCTGAGATCTGGATCCTGACGCTGGATGGGAGGGAATGGAGGGCATGTAATCCAGGAGTCCTCTGTTGTCGGCTAGTCCACTCTCGCATTGCTTTTGCATTTCAAAGCCAATAAGTATGGCAGAATATCTTAATAAAATATAACTAGCACAGGGTGCTAGCTAGGCTAGCGCAGGGTAAAGTAGCCGTCCACCACCGTGGAGTCTAGGGTTCAAATCCACTGCATTGGTGATCTTCGTCGGTGCGCTAACGAATTCTATTTTCAGAGCGCAACATCTGAGCGCAACCAAACATAAAATGACTTGTCTTTTAGTTCTACTGGATCTCTTCTCCACTAGTCCCTAACTAACATTTTAGTCTAGTTTTTATTTGTTGACGAAACTGTCAATAAATTTAGTCTTAGTCGTTGTAGCTTAGTTTTTATTTCGTTTTTGTCGTCATCGTTTTAGTCGACGAAACCAACACTACCACTGGGCTTGTCAGCTCAATAGTGAATGACAGGGAAATAATATACCCCCCCCCCCCTTTGGAAAGGACAGAGGTAAACATGTTATTCTCTTCATCACATGCCACGCAAAGAAAAGACGTCTCATCTGTCTAACCACTTGACTTCACAGTTCTAAACAACAGTGGTGGAAAAAGTACTCAATTTTTTTACTTAAGTAAAAGTATCAATACCGCAATGTAGGAATACTCTGTTACAATAATCAAAATCTACAAAGTAACTAGTAACTCAAGTTTTCAAATAATTGTAGTGGGAGTAAAAGTATAATATTTGCCTCTGAGATGTAGTGGAGTAGAAGTAAAAGTACAGAACATTTGAGATACTCCAGTAAAGTAAAAAAGACCTCAAAATTGTACTTAAGTACAATACTTGAGTAAATGTACCTAGTTACTCTACACCACTGCTAAACAAACACGTCTCTCCTCTCTCTCTCTCTCCTCTCTGTCGGTGAGGTGAGGCTGGCACTCCACAAGTGTGGAGTTTCAAATAGCAGTTTAAAAATAATCTGCTGGCTCTAACCCTAACTACCCGGGGGAAACCGTTATGTTGCCAGTAAATGCTGCGTGTACACACACACACACACACACACACACACACACACACACACACACACACACACACACACACACACACACACACACACACACACACACACACACACACACACACACACACACACACACACACACACACACACACACACACACACACACAAAAACTAAGCTACGATGACTAAAACTAAGACTAAATATATTTGACAATTTCGTCAACAAATAAAAACTAGACTAAAATGTTAGTGAGGGATCTAGTGGAGAAGAGATCCAGTAGAACTAAAAGACAAGTCATTTTATGTTTGGTTTGCGCTCGGTTGTTGCGCTCTGAAAATAGCAGATCTACAAGCTTGTAGATCGGCTATTTTCAGCATGCAACCAGGTGTAAAATCATCCATTACGACGCCATCAAGGCACCGCCAAAATACATTTTAGCCGACTAAATCAACTGTAGATTTAGTCGACTATAACCTTATGATATTTAGTCGACTAAAACTAGACAAAAACTAAAACATTTCAGATGACTAAAATATGACTAAAACGAAATGGAATTTTATTCAAAAGACTATGACTAAAACTACATCCAAATTTGCTGTCAAAATCAACACTGAGTCAGATGAAGAGTGGTTGTGGGAGACACTGATATTGCTATTGATTTTATGCTGAGTAGGAGCAAATCCTCAGTAGTAATTCACACTGGGGACACGCGTTGTGTTTAGAGACCGTTTTGAAACGTATGTAAATTCAAAAGAGGACGATATAGAAGTAGATATTGTGGCTGTCGGGTGGAAACCTCGTATGTGTGAGACCTTTAAAATAACCTGTATTTCAATGGATTGCCAGCTCAGTGGCCTTGTGGTCAGTGGTGGAAAAAGTACTCAAATGTTTTAGAAGTATCAATACTGCAATGTAGAAGTACCCTGTTACAAGTAAAAGTCCGGAATTCAAAATTTACTTGAGTAAAAGTACAAAAGTATTGGTATCAAAATGTACTTAAAGTACCAAAAGTAACAGTACAAAAATGTTTGAAAATAGCAGATCTACAAGCTCACAACGTGTCGCGACGCGACGCGTTGTGAGCTTGTAGATCGGCAATTTTCAAATAGCCTAGGTATAAAATGGGGCTAAAGTGGTTAATGCATGTTTTATAATTATTATTGTAATAATGTATATCTACAAAGTAACTAGTAACTAAAGTTTTCAAATAATTGTAGAGGAGTAAAATTACAATATTTGCCTCTGAGATGTAGTGGAGTAGAAGTAAAAGTATAGACAATTGGAAATACTCCAGTAAAGTAAAAGTACCTCAAAATTGAGTAAATGTACTTAGTTACTTTCCACCACTGCTTGTGGTTTGAGTGTCTGCCCTGACACTGGGTCATACCAAAGACTATAAAAAGTCCCTGTGACATATATAGTGTCATGTCCAGGGGGGAGGGGAGGGGGGGGGGGGGGTCTACTTGTGCATCAAGTTGCCTCACGCGTGACCTATATGGGCCACTTCAAGGTTCAAGGTGGTCTTTATTGGGAACATAACAGTCAAAATGTAAAATGGAGCTATCAGATGCAATGTTCAATTCACTGGAAGGCAATTTCTCCACGTCAAAAGTATAGTAATACCTGGCGTGCGCACACACGCACACGCACACACATTTGAAATATTTATTTATGTCCACATAAACGGAAGTACAAGGATGCCTTGTACAAAGGACAAATAAACACTGCCAGTGCAGTCAGACAATAGGAGAACAGCCAGTTACCAAGTGCCTATAAGGCAGAACATTGTTACTTACATATACAATACAGTTGACATACTTGTCAGACACATCAATCATGGGTAAAGGAAACAACGCCTCCTCCAAACTGAGCGGCTTCCTATAATAGCTGATACTGAGCAGTATACCTTGCTAACTGTGTGGCCCTCCTTTTGAAGGCCCCTCACAACCAACTTGTGCACGTGCCCTAGGCTATCGGTTCTCAAATCACATTGCATCAAGTAATGCATATCAAACTGGGGGTCCTTGAAATGAAAAAAAAAAAAGGTTGAAAGAACCAGTGTTCTGAATCTCTTCTGCTCTCCCCCCCCACCCCCCACCCCCACCCCCACCCCCCACCCTGTGGTCCAGATGCGTCTGCTGCCCTTCAGACAGAAGAAGGCCCACGTCATGGAGATCCAGCTGAACGGGGGAACCATGGCAGACCGGGTGGACTGGGCCCGGGAGCACCTGGAGCAGCCGGTGCCCGTCTTCAACGTCTTCTCTCAGGACGAGATGATCGACGTGATCGGCGTCACCAAGGGCCGCGGCTTCAAAGGTATACCGGCTGGGAGCGGTGTTGATTCTGACACACAGCACGTTTTGATTCAGTTTTAGTCATAGTCTTTTGAATCAAATTCCGTTTAGTTTTAGTCATATTTTAGTCACCTGAAATGTTTTAGTTTTTGTCTAGTTTCAGTCGACTAAATATCATAAGATTATAGTCGACTAAAACTACAGTTGATTTAGTCGACTAAAATGTATGTTGGCGGTGCCTTGATGGCGTCGTAATGGCTGATCTTACACTTGGTTTGCATGCTGAAAATAGCCGATCTACAAGCTCACAACGCGTCGCGCTGCGACGCGTTAGTAAGCGTAGCTTAGTTTTTATTTCGTTTTTATTTAGTTTTCATCAGTGAAAAAAGGTAGTCGACCAACATTTTTCGTCATAGTTTTAGTCGACGAAATCAACACTGGCTGGAAGAAGAGCTGGTTATGATGAAGATGATGATGATGATTATGTGGCTTTGTTTGATATCGTCACTGTCGTACGGGAAACCTTGTATATCCATATTTCATCATTTCAACATTTTATGTTTACCGGTATTCATTATTTTCCCTATTTTGTCTTACAACAGTGAAGTATTAAAGGCATAGTTCACCCCCAAAATGATTTTTATTCTATCGATCAGTCACCCCTTGGAGGCTTGAATTCATGGAGATTTTTTTTTTTTTTTGTCACATTCCTAAGCCAATAATTTGATGAGCGGTGGCTCCGGTAGGAGACACAAAGTGTCAACTTTGTGTCTCCTACCGGGGACATTAGCATCTTTCAAATCTTACAAATTATTGGCTTAGGAATAGCAAAGGACAAAAACTAAAACATCTCCATGAATTCAAGCCTTCATGGGGCATGTAATTGATAGAAAATAAGTCATTTTTGTTTTGATATTAACTAATAACTATAGTTTCCCGAGAAATCAAGCTTGTCATACACTTTGTACAGTAATGTCAAGTACTGAGTCATAGTCTATGGCACACACACACGCACACGCACACGCACGCGCACACGCACACGCACACGCACACCGTCAAACCACAGTTGACTATGTCTGCCTGTGTCTGTGTCTCCTCCCCTGCTAGGCGTGACCAGCCGTTGGCACGTCAAGAAGCTGCCCAGGAAAACACACAAGGGTCTGAGGAAGGTGGCGTGTATCGGAGCCTGGCATCCTGCCCGCGTCTCCTACACCATCGCCCGTGCCGGTCAGAAGGGCTACCACCACCGCACTGAGCTCAACAAGAAGGTCCGTTCAGTCTTCATTAGGGGCTGCAACCATCCATTACTTTGTCGATGAATCGAATAATCTAGAAGCACTTAAAAAAACTGTTTTCTATATCAACAAATCCATGAAACACTTAAAGGTAGGGTAAGTGATTTACTTTGGTTAAAATAAGTGTTAAATAGCTCTATATTGTGATAGTACTCATTGCTATAGAGTGTTTGTTCAGTAAAAGGAGTCTCTCATGTCTCTCCAGCTCTTTATTAAACAGAAAATGCATTTTCAGTGCTCTCTCCTGATTGGCTTAAATGTTGTCACCTACCTGAAAATGTACTATATTCTGTTTACTAAAGAGCTGGAGAGACCCCTGTGACCGAACAAACGCTCTGTAGCAATGATTACTGTCACAATATAGTACTTTAACCTTTTTAACAAAAAACAAAAACAAAAAAATACCCAAAAATATCACTTACCATACCTTTAAACCCTATATTATATTGTAACTTTTTTTTACTTTACGTTTTTGCCTATAATGTTATGCCCAGGATAGGGATCGATTATTAATCAATTATTTTATTGAATTATTAAATTTCAATATTATTTTTAAATAATTGACTAAATCGATTGGTTTGATTAATTGTTGCAACCCTATTGTTGATTTCCTCTCACTGTGATGAGGACCACTATCAACCTGGTCATCCCTATTTTGGGCCCGTCATTATAGATGAAAAATATTAAACCAGGGGTCTTCAACGTTTTCAGGCCAAGGACCCCCTAGCTGAGAGAGAGAGACGAAGCAGGGACCCCCTCTATATTGTATAAAGTTGCGTTTCAGATTTTCTTTATTTCTTTTTACTTGGTCTGCTCTTTTTTTCCCCCTCTTCACCAAACCTCTTTGCCAAAAATAGCAGATCTACAAGCTCACAACGCCTCGCAGCGCGAGGCGTTGTGAGCTTGTAGATCTGCTATTTTCGGCTAAAGTTTTCCTCAGAATAGGGATGCTAGGGTTTAAGTGGTTAATGTAAAAAAGAAAAAAAATCAAATCACACAAAGATTTGGTGGCCCCCCTGTAGTAACTCTGAGGACCCCCTAGGGGTCACAGACCCCCTGTTGAAGACCCCTGTGTTAAACCATATTAAAAGACTCATTATAATAATAGCTTAACAGCTAATTAAATAACATCCTATCATGTTTATTATGCGTCCTGTGGCAGTAATGGTTATGACAAACTGTTTTTGTACCCAGGTGTACCGCATGGGTAAGGCAGTCCACATACAGGACGGCAAAGTCATCCGGAACAACGCTTCCACATTCTTTGACGTCACCCAGAAGACCATCAATCCCATGGTAGGCCTACTTGCACCACATGACTGCACATATCTATCCTCTTTCTATAGAGCACTGGTTCTCAAAGTGGGGTCCGGGGACCCCCAGGAGTCCTTGGGGCGGGGGTACCAGCCAGGGGGTCCCCAGGAAAATGTGTTAATAAAGTGTCACAATCATCCCCTTTATCCATATTTTATACTTTGGCTATTCAAAAATAGCAGATCTTACAAGCTCATAGCGAGTGCCGCGTGCGCTATACAAGCTTGTAGATCTGCCATTTTTGAAAAATCTTGTAAATGTGTGCAAATCCTTCAATCTCTTTTTTTTTTTAAAAGGAGCTACACCATGAATTTAAAAAAAATATTTGATATTTAATATCATATGGTGTATGTCCCTCAAACCTTTTTCAAAAGGTTTGAGCCTAAATCATCACTCAGATATACTCATCCCAAGTCAATTGTCTCTGGCTTATACAGCACTTTCAGCTGCAATACCAAAACGTCCTCTTGTGCAGGGGGGGGCTACTGAGCAATTCTGTCTGTTAATAAAAAAAAATATTTAAAAAGAATATTTAAAAAAATAAAAAAAAAGGAAAAATTCTGCATAAAAAGAAGCATCTAAGAAAAATACAAAATCGAAAAAAAAACACTTTGAACATTTTTGAACAATTCCACCAAGTGTTTGAGGTGCCTGTTTCACCCACTTCCGGGGGGCGGAGCCAAAATCCGAGCCCGAAGTATTTGTTCGTAGACCCCCACTTAGGGGGGGTAGAAAAAGTTTCGGAGCGATTCGGGCACTTTTCATTTAACATTGGGTTTGCCATCATTAATGTTTGTGACATCATAAACATTTCCATTCTGAGATCGCCTGTTCAGACACGCCCATTCTGGAAATCCATGAAATGAGAAGGAATGACTGAATTAAAAAAAAAAACATTTTTTTGGGTACAAGAGACGCTGGGGACCCCAAAAAATACAAAAAAACAAGAAAAAAGTGATTTTCATGGTGTAGACCCTTTAAAGGCGAACATTTTTAACACAAATCTTTGCTTCTGGGGGTCCCTGGCACAACGTATTTTCACATCAGGTGGGGGTCCGCGGCCACATACATATCAATTTGGGGGTCCTTGGCGCGGAAAGGTTTGAAAACCAATGCTATAGAGCATTCCCTCTACTCCCTCTAGCCTTGGGTCACGTGACGTATTTTTCCAATGAAAATCCCCATAGAGAAATTTGTGTCATATCAGAGCTGTGTTCAAAAAATAAACAAATCAGGCCGACGATTCTGTCAGGTATGAGACTCTGTGTCGTTTATGACATTTGAGTTACATTTGATAATGTCTGTGTTTGGAAAACATTTTTTTCCTCTTTGGATAAATTTGTATTTTTTCACCGTCAGTTTTGATGCTTCATATCCTTGAATAAAATCCCCGAAACCATTTGTTTATTTTTGGAACGCGGTTCTTATATAATAAACGTAATGATAATAAACTTTATTTGTATAGCACCTTTCGACATGAAATGCAGCTCAAAGTGCTTTACAGAGCAAGAATACAATTACAGTTACAGCTAATTCTTTATGACGCAATCTAAGATTTCTCTAATATACTTTCAATAGAAAAAATAACTCAACTCTGACCCAGTGGAATAACAGCCTCCATAGCGGCGGTGATGTCACATTTCGGTTCTCTCTATACCTTCAATATAACACAAATACATATCCCACACAAATCTTTGCGATCATTTTAACGCATTATGACATGAAAACCTTCGTCTTTTCTATTTCCTGTCTTGTCCTCTCTCCTCCCCGCGTGTCTTTTCTACTTCCTGTTTCCTGTAGGGCGGGTTCCCCCACTACGGCGAGGTGAACAATGACTTCCTCTTGCTGAAGGGCTGCGTCGTCGGCCCCAAGAAACGTTGCCTCACGCTCAGAAAGGTACCGTCTGATGCAGTGTTGATTCTGACAGCACATTTTGATCCAGTTTTAGTCATAGTCTTTTGAATAAAATTCCATTTAGTTTTAGTCATATTTTAGTCATCTGAAATGCTTTAGTTTTTGTCTAGTTTTAGTCGACTAAATATCATAAGATTTTAGGCGACTAAATCTACAGTTGATTTAGTCGACTAAAATGTATGTTGGCGGTGCCTTGATGGCGTCATAATGGCTGATTTTACACTTGGTTGCATGCTGAAAATAGCCGATCTACGAGCTTGTAGATCTGCTATTTTCAGAGCGCAACACCCGAGCGCAACCAAACATAAAATGACTTGTCTTTTAGTTCTCCACTAGATCCCTCACTAACATTTTAGTCTAGTTTTTATTTGTTGACGAAATTGTCAATATATTTAAGTCTTAGTTTTAGTCATCATAGCTTAGTTTTTATTTAGTTTTGGTCAGTGAAAAAAGGTAGTCGACGAAGATTTTTGTCATAGTTTTAGTCGACGAAATCAACACTGATTTTGGGGTAAACTTCTTTCTGTTCTTTTCTCTGGTGATGTGGTGTGGTTTCCCCTCACAGTCGATGCGTGTGCACACGTCACGCAAACACAAGGAAGAGATTGAGCTCAAGTTCATCGACACGACCTCCAAGTTTGGTCACGGGTGCTTCCAGACGCCACAGGAGAAGAGGGCGTTCATGGTGGGTGTATAGTGTGTGTGTGACGTGTGTGTGTGTGTGTGTGTGTGTGTGTGTGTGTGTGTGTGTGTGTGTGTGTGTGTGTGTGTGTGTGTGTGTGTGTGTGTGTGTGTGTGTGTGTGTGTGTGTGTGTGTGTGTGTGTGTGTGTGTGTGTGTGTGTGTGTGTGCGTGCGTGCGTGCGTGCGTGCGTGCGTGCGTGCGTGCGTGCGTGCGTGCGTGCGTGCGTGCGTGCGTGCGTGCGTGCGTGCGTGCGTGCGTGCGTGCGTGCGTGCGTGCGTGCGTGCGTGCGTGCGTGCGTGCGTGCGTGCGTGCGTGCGTGCGTGCGTGCGTGCGTGCGTGCGTGCGTGCGTGCGTGCGTGCGTGCGTGCGTGCGTGCGTGCGTGCGTGCGTGCGTGCGTGCGTGCGTGCGTGCGTGCGTGCGTGCGTGCGTGCGTGCGTGCGTGCGTGCGTGCGTGCGTGCGTGCGTGTGTGTGTGCGTGCGTGCGCAACAGGTGCACATGTACGCCTCATGTGCACCTGTTGGAATTTCATTACATGCATGCTGAAAGTACTAAACATGGCCCCTCACGCATTAGAGGGACAATGTCAGTCACCAGAACCAAGGATGTGTGTTTTCAATGAATCTAACATGGTTAAAATGGAGTTTGAAGTTACAATGGGTTTGTATAGGAAGGGGGCGTGTCTGATAAAATGAATATCAAATATCTAAATACTGAATCAAGCAACTTAAAAACTGTCTGGGGTGAAACACAAAAGCCAGAGTAGACGTTAAAATGACCCCAAACATATCCCTTTAATTCTTTGCCTGCCACGGACGATATTTCTCGTCAGATTCTGCCAAGGCGCAGCCTGCCACTGACGAGTTTCACAAGATTTTGTGGTTTTCCTCCAGATGGCGCTGTTCGCTAACCTACGAATGATGCCTTGCCTGCCAGAAAAAGATAGACCCGCAAATTACATCATTTAAAAATCTCCGTTTATCTCCGTTTCTGTTGCTTTTTGGCATAAACAAGCCACATGCAACTATGGAACGGATTACCGCAACCGGATTTTTTTTTCTTTTTCGATTCTACGAGATGCTTGCTTGTAATGAGGAAAATATTCCGTGATTTTTCAAAGGTTAGTAAAATCGCTCGGATTCACTGGCAGTGACATTTTTCTGTAAAACTCAGTTAGTTAAACGCTGGATAATGTGGTCCCCGAGGACTCTATTGTAAGTTCGCTCCTTCACATTTTTAGTTTTTTAACCCTCAACACCAAATCACCTGAAAAGAGTCGATCAACACGCTCACAACACCACATTGCAGCTTGTAGATCTGCTATTTTCGCCCCATATATTTTCACCCCCAGAATAGGGATCATGTTGTTGTGGGTTCATGTGGTTAAGTGATCAACAACAACATATAACCTATTGACCCCTGGTTTGGTTCACAGGGCCCGTTGAAGAAGGACGCCCTGAAGAAGATCCCGGTAGAGCCGGTACCAGAGGAGGACTAAACCTACAACAAAAAGAAATCCATCGGACACAAAGAAGGCAGAATTTGCTTCCTCTTTTTATTTCTTCAAATGCAAATTTAAAGAACATGGCAAACTGAAAGATTTGCAATAAAATTGTCTTTTTAAGTTACTGTGTGTGTTCTTCAGTCGTCTAGTGCAGTGTTTTCAACCCGTTTCATATCAAGGTCCATTATTTATTTTGCATTTGAGCCACGGATTCATCACCGTTTGATGAGATTTAGCCTCTCAGAAACAAAACGTAGAATATTTTGTTGTCGTTGGATGAGATTTTGTCCACAATTCCATGTTGTATTGATGTTGGTACCAATAGGAGAGATAACAGGCAAACGTTGATCAAAATAACAATTCTTCTCCATTCTCTAATTGTGTAGACTTCTTGTTAATTAAGTAATGCAGATGTTTAACAGTAATTTAACTCTTGAGAGTGTAAAATGAAACCAAATGGACCCGTAAGGGTCCATTTGGTTTCATTTTACTCTCTCAAGAGTTAAAGATCTACCTGATAAAGGGTCCATTTGGTCACCAACTCAAGGACCACTGGTGGTCCCCGGACCACTGGTTGAGAACCACTGGTATAGTGTGAACGAGCTGTGACTGTGTGAGGGTATAGCCTAGAGGAGAAAAACACTATAATAACCACCAAGGTTATCATAGTTTTGCATTCTTCATAAGTTTATTCTTTTCTTTTTTCAACTTTTGTTTTCCATTTCAGTTTAGCTTTAATTTGTTTTTAAAAGCAGGTTTTGCCCCGTTTTTGTTCAGCTTTCTTTTTTGTTGGCATTCGTCAGGAGAGAGTAAAAGTAAAATTCAACAAAACAAATGATGAATTCACAGTTTAAAACGGGGCATAGCTTGAGGATAGATTTCATATCCACCCAAAATACCAGACTTATATATGAAAGAAATTCCCAAAGACTAAAACTAACGACATTTCATCTGGTTTTAGCTATAGTTTTAGATAGTTTTGTAAACGCACAATACCGTTTCAGTTACGTTTTGTTTGTATAAATCACCATTTTTATTTCGGTTAACTATTATGTTTTTTTTATTTTAAATTATTTTTAAATTAGTTAACTATAATAGCCTTGCGGTGCACTATCATTATTCACGCATGCATGTGACGTTAACATACGGAAATAAATCCAAAGGCGTGGGACCATAATTTATTTTGTTTTCAAAGACAGATCAATACAAGCATTTTGCACTACGACGAGCATGATGTAAGTCACTCACAAATTAAACCATTAAGATCCATTTAGATTTCTTTGGCTATTAAAAAATAGCAGATATACAAGCTCATAGCGCGGCAACGAGTGCCGCGCTATGAGCTTGTAGATCTGCTATTTTTGAAAAATTGTGAAATTATTTTTTTTCCAGAAAAAGGATTTAGTTAGGATTTAGATTTTTTTTCGAAGCAGCCTCAGGTCTTAATGGGTTAAAATAACAGCTTCTTCATCATCATCATCATCTTCGCCTTTTGTCACGGGTGACTTTTGTCAAGTCACCAAACGGCAATCTGCTCTGGTGAGCGCAGCGGAGAGCCGCTACCGTCAATAGAGTTGCGATTGTTCCAATTCTGGACCCAGTGGTTCTCAAACTTTTTCAATGTCAAGGACCCCCAAATTAATACGTATTTGACTGAGGACCTCCATCTGAACATATCTTGTGCCAGGGGAACCCCCCCCCCATAAAGGTTGTGTTGATAAAAGATTTGAAAAATATTCCACATTTTGCACATTTCATTGCAAGATTTTTTTTGAATAGCTGATAAAGTGCTTTTTTTTGGGGTATATTAACTCATTTTGCTGCATGGGGACCCCTTGGAACCCCTTCAAGGACCCCCCGCCCCACTTTGAGAACCACTGCCTTACACGAAACCTCTTTTTTTGGCATACATTGAAAAATACTCACCATACTCAACAAACACAATCCCACAACAGTCAAGTGTGCTTTCATTCATATCAGTCCACTGCTCTCTCTTAACAGCAGGGGGTGCTGTGACACCAGTCTCTGTCTCTCTCTGCCCCCCCCCTCTGTCCCTCTCACAGAGCATAGTTCTACCACTCTGTGGTTACCGTGGTTACCGTACCACCCATACATTACATACGTTGTCCATCTGCGGGTATCTTGCCACCCAGGTTCTGGTTCCTCTGGGTTCTGACCAGAACACAGGGCGAGCAGGAGGAGGAGGAGGAGGAGGAGGAGGAGGCCAGCAAGCCAGTACCCAAGCTCCCAGAATCCATCATGGATTTGTTGTGCCAGTGGCCAGTCACACACATATTACAATAGTTATGTGGTACTAGCCCATACCCGTGGGGGGGGGGGGGGATATGCGCACATGATCTGGCAACCCCCGGGAGCCATTCATCCCATAGCTCGCGCGGGCCACCCCACAGCTGGGCAAGCCGTAACCATGGCGACATTCTTTTACACAGAAACGCTAATAAACAGCTGAGATTTGGTGAAATCTCACAAATTAATCCATTAAGATCCATTTAGATTTCTTTGGCTATTCAAAAATAGCAGATATACAAGCTCATAGCGCGGCACCGAGTGCCGCGCTATGAGCTTGTAGATCTGCTATTTTTGAAAAATCGTGAAATTATTTTTTTCCATACCCATATGCGCACATGATCTGGCAACCCCCGGGAGCCATTCATCCCATAGCTCGCGCGGGCCACCCCACAGCTGGGCAAGCCGTAACCATGGCGACATTCTTTTACACAGAAACGCTAAATAAACAGCTGAGATTTGGTGAAATCGAAAAAAACGGGCGTGGGTGTTCCGTGCGCATGGTAATGGTCAATGGCTGTGTGCCAGATCAACTGCTCCAGCCACTGAGGGGAACCGGGCAGAACAACATTTTGGCCTCACCACTACAGAGGTTTGTAGAATTATAGTAGGATATTACATCCCAGGTTATTTCCCCTACCGCAGCCTCAGGGGGGCGCTATACTACTACTCCGACAGGTACTCCTGGGACTCCATGGACGACTGGCGGGAGGTGGACGGAGCAGGAGAGTGGCGGGGGGACGGGGGGGCGTCGTCCTCCAGCCCGGAGGTCATCAGGGGCAGGTAGAGGTCGTCCATGTTGGGCATCACCAGCACTTTCTGAGAGCAGAGAGGGGGCGGACGAAAAAACCAGATCAGTGATTCTCAAACGTTTTAATTCCAAGAACGACCCCAGTTTGATATGCATTAGCCCATGGACCCCCATTTGATTTTTTGTTTTGTTTTTTGTTTTTATCTCTGGGACCCTAGTCTTTACAATAAATCATCAGTGTGAATTTAACTCTGACAGTGTACAAATGGAACCAAATGGACCCGTAACGCTGTAAGTGTCCATTTGGACCCCATAGTGGTCCCTAAACCTGACGTTGAGAACCAGTGCATTAGATGCTAATGAATCAAAGGTGTCCCCCTCTGTATTTTTAACCGTACTATATATTGTAGCATGCCTACTGTAAAATATACATAATACATTGATGCTGATATTTATGCTGATAAAGCCATTTCAGTGCTTCTGTGAACAACAGGAGACAGACAGACAGACAGACAGACAGACAGACACGTTGGACTGACCAGACAGACAGACAGACAGACAGACAGACAGACAGACAGACAGGCAGGCAGGCAGGCAGGCAGACAGACAGACAGACAGACAGACAGACAGACAGACAGACAGACAGACAGACAGACAGACAGGCAGGCAGGCAGGCAGGCAGGCAGGCAGACAGACAGACAGACAGACAGACAGACAGACAGACAGACAGACTCGTTGGACTGACCAGACAGACAGACAGACAGGCAGACAGGCAGACAGACAGACAGACAGACAGACAGACAGACAGGCAGGCAGGCAGACAGGCAGACAGACAGACAGACAGACAGACAGACAGACAGACAGACAGACAGGCAGGCAGACAGACAGACAGACAGACAGACAGACAGACAGACAGACAGACAGACAGACAGACAGGCAGGCAGACAGACAGACAGACAGACAGACAGACAGACAGACAGACAGACAGACAGACAGACAGACAGACAGACAGACAGACTCGTTGGACTGACCAGACAGGCAGGCAGACAGACAGACAGACAGACAGACAGACAGACAGACAGACAGACAGACAGACAGACAGACAGACAGACAGACAGACAGACAGACAGACAGACAGACAGACAGACAGACAGACAGACAGACAGACAGACGCAGGCAGACAGACAGACAGACAGACAGACAGACAGACAGACAGACAGACAGACAGACAGGCTCGTTGGACTGACCTGGAACTCACACTGCAGCTTCCTCTCGATCCACTCGGTGACGTGGGTGAAGGTCACCTCTCTGTCCCCCAGCATGGGACGGACGTGCAGGTCCAGCCTGGGGGGGACCCGGAAGCTGTACCTGAGGAGACACAAAGACACCAATGTATAACCAAAGACTGTTAACCCATTAAGACCTGAGGCGATTCTTAATTTTTTTTTCTAAATCCTAACCGTTTTTTGAAAAAAATCTAAAAAAATGTTTTTCAAGAAATTTAAAAAATAGCAGATCTACAAGCTCATAGCGCGGCACTCGGTGCCGCGCTATGAGCTTGTATATCTGCTATTTTATAATAGCCAAAGAATTCCAAAGTGACACAGATGCGTTCCAGGTATTAATGGGTTAATATAGGAAGATACACGATCTCAATTGGAGCCACTAGAGGCGAAATAGTATCTCCCTGGCTGACAACATCATGTGGATGTGTATTTGATGTGCATTTGTGTATTTTCTTCATTGAAGAAGATGAATAGATTCAATCTATTCATTGTTGCTTGTGAGAGGACCACAATAGAAATGAGTCTTAGGACTTTGTTGTGTTTGTCCTCAAGCTGCTGTAACCTTGTGGGGTTTATGCTTTTCAAATGAACGAAACGAAACTAAACAATGACAAACCCTAACCCGGAAACTACCTGAGAGGACAGGGACACACAACAAGAAAGAAAGAAAGAAAGAAAGAAAGAAAGAAAGAAAGAAAGAAAGAAAGAAAGAAAGAAAGAAAGAAAGAAAGAGAAAAAAGTAAAGAATGGACAGAAAGAAAAAAATAATGTTAAAACTAAAGGAAAGAACTACAGGCTCTACACAACAGTATAGTATGTGTTTAGTATGTGTTCAGCTTCTGGGAAGTCCACACTGTTCAAAGCTTTTTGCACACCTATGTATACTGCCCACTTGTGGCGGCACTACAGAAAGGGCAGTATGCAGCAGTGTTAATTTCGTCGACTAAAACTATGACGAAAAATGTTGGTCGACTACCTTTTTCCACTGAGGAAAACTAAATAAAAACTAAACAAAGGCTAAGCTATGATGACTAAAACTAAGACTAAATATATTGGCAATTTCGTCAACAAATAAAAACTAGACTAAAATGTTAGTGAGGGATCTAGTGGAGAAGAGATCCAGTAGAACTAAAAGACAAGTCATGTTATGCTTGCGCGTGGGTGTTGCGCTCTGACAATAGCAGATCTACAAGCTCACAACGCGTCGCGCTGAGCTTGTAGATCGGCTATTTTCAGCATGCAACCAAGTGTAAGATCAGCCATTACTACGCCATCAAGGCACCGCCAACATACGTTTTAGTCGACTAATTCAACTGTAGATTTAGTCGACTTTAATCTTGTGATATTTAGTTGACTAAAACTAGACCAACACTAAAACATTTCAGATGACTAAAATATGACTAAAACTAAATGGAATTTTATTCCAAAGACTATGACTAAAACGAAATCAAAGCTTGCTGTCAAAATCAACACTGGTGTGCAAAATGTGGCTTGTAATGATGGCATGAGACTGCTGCTTAAAGTGCCACGATGCAGCAGTGCAAGTCAACTGTTTGTCAGTATCGGTGTACCCGCCTGCTCCGCTGTGCTGCAGAACCTCATGCACAGATGCATGTGTAGGCTGTCCTGTCTGATTCTGCCAACAGCATCATTTTAATTCTGACTAACCCTGTGTTGAGTTCGGTCAGGTTTGTCTCTAAACTGTGGAACCATAGGCGTCCACTGGTCATCAAATTATTGGCTTAGGAATGCGAGAAAAGAAAAGTCATTTTGGGGGGTGAACTATCCCTTTAATAAACTTTGATTGATAGATTTATTGAGTATCTCTATTGAGATGAATGTGAAGGGAAAAAGACCCGGTCAGTACCATATCCGGTCAGTAGGGGGCGGTGGTATGTTGACGGCCAGAGTTCCAGAGAGTTCCAGGACCTCCACGGCCAGCAGCAGAGAGATGTTGGACATCTCAGTGAACTTCTTCTTGATGTACTCGTTCTCCGTGGCCTTCTGGAAGTACTTGGACTTGGCTATCTTGTCCACAAACCTCAGGAACTTGCGACCCGTGCTGCCACCGGTGTGTCTGATAGGAAGACAGTTAACACATTACGTCAGTGGTTCTCAAACCTTTTCATGTCAAGCACCCCAAATTGACACTTATCAGCCCCCCATTTGAAAGAATTTGCCAAGGACCCCCATAAGAGAAGATTTGTATGGCTCTAGCAGTGATTTTCAACCATTTTAATTTCAAGGACCCCCAGTTTGACGTGCAATAGGTTACGGACCCCCATTTAATGGCATTTCTATCTCTGGGACGCCAATTTATGTAACTAATGTAACTCAGAGAGTGTATACAAAAGGAACCAAATGGACCCATAAGGGTCCATTTGGTTCCTTTTGTATACACTCTCTGAGTTACAGACCCATAAGGGTCCATTTGGTTCCTAACTATCCATCATTTAGCTGGGGACCCCCTGGAACTCCTTCAAGGACCCCTGGGGGTCCCCGGACCCCACTTTGAGAACCAATGCATTACATTACACAATTTTACAGCATAGGCATTTAGCAGACACTCTTATCGAAAGATACTAACACTAGTGCACTTGGGGGCGGCCATAGCTGAGTGGTTAGTGAGCCCGCCTAGGGAGCCAGAGGCCCTGGTTGCCCCAGGTACGATTCCAGGCCCTGAGCAAGACTCTTAACTCCTAATTGCTCACAGGCCCTCATTGGAAACAAGACAGCAATGACTTTCATGAACGGACCTGTTAAAGGAATTATCCTTATCCTTAGTGCAAGATCACACGGTAAATGGCATGAAATCTAGTCAACAAACAACAGGGTGAATGTAAACTCGATGACATTTTTTTTTTGCAAATGCGGTTTACATCATCTGACTAATAAAGTATTCAGTCGATCGATCAATCAATCAATCAATCAATCAATCAATCAATCAATCAAAAACCTAAAACCCTATACTTAGTTGACCTGGGTCCCCCAGGTACCCGTTCCTTTTTTTCCTCCTCATTCTAATCTACACCAAATTTCTGGGCCGAAAATATCCGATCTACAAACTCACAACAAGTCGTGTAGCGACGCATGTGGAGCTTGTGGATCTGTTATTTTCACAGAATGTTCTCCCCAGAATAGGGATGCTAGGGTTCATTTGGAGCTAGGTAAACATCAAACCTAGAATCTATCAAAAAAAAAAAAAAAAAACATAACATTGTTAGCATTTATGGACAAATGAACAGTATAATCTTTAATATGTGAACAAGTAACCGACCATGTTCAAATTGGATTAATTCATTTGGCTTCAAAACTGAACTATGTTCAAAGACCCCTGTGATATGTTTTGAAGTTGTTCTAACTGTTTGGGACCACACATTGTTCAACCAACATGCATGTTGGTTGAACATCTACTATACTGTATAGTACAGTACAGACTTGACCTATAGCCTTGATGACCATGCACTCTTCTGCAAAGGTTAAAATGTCATTTAGATAGCATGTTATTAAGACAAATGCCAGGTTCATGTGTTGACCTGGCATCCTATAGTTTGTATAGCTTCAATGTACAGATTATTATGATATTTTAACATTATATTATTCAGACTGATGCTACAGGTTCTTGGTTTACCTGTGATCCTAGATTACTGTCTCTCTGCATTTTATGTGTATGTTACCTTGTATGTGGTTATCCAGAGTAAGTCACTCTGGATAAAGCTTCTGCTGAATTCCTACATTGTAAATGTCAACATTAACACAACACATTATCCCTGCTGAGTCATAAACGGTATGAAAACGGTCAGAAAAGGTTTGGAAAGGTAAATCATTTTACCCATCAGCCACCGGTGGTGGTGATGCGGTTTTATCTCCCAGAGTTCCCTGGGGCTCAATGGGAGGGACTTCCTCTTCGTCAGACGAGCCGGCGCTGGAGGACTCTTCATCACTGTCAGCTAGAACACACTGCCTGGGTTTGGACCTGGATAAGACACACACACACACGCACACGCACGCACGCACGCGCGCGCACGCACGCACGCACGCACGCACGCACGCACACACACACACACACACACACACACACACACACACACACACACACACACACACACACACACACACACACACACACACACACACACACACACACACACACACACACACACACAGGCACTTAATGTTGACACCATTTACAAGGCACTTTCTTCCTCATTCATGCATAGGCTACCAGTGGTGGAAAGTATATTCACTTAAGTACTGTACTTAAGTACAATTTTGAGGTATTTGTACTTTACTTGAGTATTTTCCAATACTTCCAATACTTTTACTTCTACTCCACTACATCTCGGATCCAAATATTGTACTTTTACTCCACTACAATTATTTGAACACTTTAGTTGCTTTGTAGATTTGGATTATTGTTACAAAACATTAACCACTTCAGCCCTATATACATTTCAGCTATTTGAAAATAGCCGACAAGCTCACAATGCGTCTGCTATTTTCTAAAGATTTTCATACATTTGAAAACTTGAAATGGGACATTCTGCATAATGAGTACTTTTACTTTTGGTACTTTAGGTACATTGTGATGCCTATACTTTTACTCAAGTACATGTTGAATTCCAGACTTTCACTTGTAACAGAGTATTTCTACATTGCAGTATTGATACTTTTACTTAAGTAAACAATGTCCAGTACTTTTCCCACCACTGTAGGCTATACACAAAACACACGATGTCCCAGAGCGTACTACAGACTGAACCTAATGGAACCTTCTGGGTCCATTTGGCCTCCGTTTGTACGCTCTCTGAGTTACTGAGTGTACGGCATATTCACAGTCTATATAGGCCACAGGGGTTAAGGCCTTTAGCCTTACCATAGAGTTATATATCTAGAGGTCGGATTGCCCCACCCCCCAGCTATTCATTTCTATGAAAGTGCTCAGTGGCGTTTTGAAGCACCTGGAAGTCTGCCGGAAGTAGAAATATTGGTTCGATATATTGGTCGATATTGGTTCGATAGAGCAGTGGTTTTCAACCTTTTTTCGCGTCAAGGACCCCCAAATTCACACATATTAGCCCACAGACCCCCTGTTCGAAAAGATATGCCAGGGACTCAACCATTTTGATTTCTTGGGGGTCCCCAATCTACACTGTATCATCATCATTGGTGTTCATTTAACTCTGAGAGCGTACAAATGGAACCAAATGGACCCGTTAGGGTCCATTTGTACACTCTCAGCGTTAGAGACACATACGGGTCAATTTGGTTCCTAACTATTAATTTGGCTGGGGACCCCCTGGAACCCCCTCAAGGACCACTGGTGGTCCCCGGACCACTGGTTGAAAACCACTGCGATAGAGCCATAGAGCAGCCATAGAATTATGAGCAGGCGCACAAACTGCACGCGCAGTAGCATTTTAAATGCGGAAGTAGTGCATTCTCAGATTTTACCACCAGGCTTGGCCGCTTCACTGTTCTACCGTGGTTCTGGGGGCCTGGAGCCTTACCCAATTGGACGGGTCTCTGGAACACTGGGGGCTTCAGCCCCGCTGTCTTTGCCCAGCCTACAGAGGTTCATCTTGGTCTCCAGGGTCATCTGGATGCCACCTGTGTAGAACACCTCCATCTCCAACCACAGGCCTGAACAGCACACACACACGCGCACACGCACGCACGCACGCACGCACGCACACACGCACACACGCACACACACACAGGTCATCCATCACAAGGACAGAGAGAGAGAGCAGGAGAGAGAGAGGGGCAAGGAACGAGAGGAGATATGAACAACTGGAACGCTTTTGATTTGATTTTAGTGTTGATTTTGACAGCAAATTTTGATTCAGTTTTAGTCATAGTCTTTTGAATCAAATTCCATTTAGTTTTAGTCATATTTTAGTCACCTAAAATGTTTTACTGTTAGTCTAGTTTTAGTTGACTAAATATCATACAATTATAGTCGTCTAAATCTACCTACACCTCCTGAATACAGTCTGGAACTACACCTCCTGAATACTATTGATTATTTGTATTTATATTAGGACAAATTTGCGCGATTTGAACTTAAACAGGGAGGAGTATATTTTGATGCCAATACTTTTGTACTTTTACTCAAGTAACATTTTGAACACAGGCTGTTTACTTGTAACAGAGTATTTCTACATTGTGGTATTGCCTCTTTTACCCGGGAGAAGCATCTGTGTCATTTTTTGATTTGAGCTAAAAAGCATTATTTTACACTTTGGCTATTCAAAAATAGCAGATCTACAAGCTCATAATTGTAGATCTGCTATTTTTGAGAAATCGTGAAAATTTGTGAAAATCTTTGAATATATATTTTTTCAAGCGAACATTTGTAACTCAAATCTTTGCTTCTGGGGGGTCCCTGGAACTCAATATTTTGAAATGGGGGTCCGTGGCCAAATACCTATACATTTTGAGGTCCTTGACGTGAAAAAAATTGAGAACCACTGACATAGTAATATACATTTTTTCAAAAAAAAAATTAGGATTTAGAAGACATTTTGTAGAATCGTCCGGAACGCATCTGTGTCTCTTTAGATTTCTTTTGCTATTGAAAAATAGCAGATATACAAGCTGCCGCGCTATGAGCTTGTATATCTGCTATTTTTTTTTTATCGTGGAAAAATATTTTTAATTTTTTATTCAAAAAACTGTTAGGATTTAGAAAACATTTTTAGAATCGGCCTTAGGTCTTAATGCGTTAAGTAAAATATCTGAGAACTTCTTCCACCACTATTATTATTATTCTAGTAAATGACCTCTGTGGTCCAGAGAGGGTTTAGACGTGCTGAGGACCAGGGGTAGACAGGTGCCCATGTCCAGGTCAGCCAGGGTCAACTCGTTCATGAAGTACGGCAACTAGGATGAGACAAACGACACCGTTACAGCCAACTGGAAAACACAAATAACACAATAGCCTTCTAACTATGCAATTTACATCATTACATTAGTTAGACACTTCAGCTCAGGATTAACCATTTACCATGTATTGCAATGATATTCAGTGGTGGAAAGTAACTAAGTACATGTACTCAAGTACTGTACTTACTTACAATTTTGAGGAATTTGTACTTTACGCGAGCATTTCCAATTTCCAATACTTTTACTTCTACTCCACTACATCTCAGAGGCAAATATTGTACTTTTACTCCACTACAATTATTTGAATACTTTAGTTACTAGTTACTTTGCAGATATAAATAATAACATTATACAATATACATTAACCACTTCAGCCCTATTTTCTACCTAGGCTATTTGAAAATAGCCGATCTACAAGCTCACAACGTGTGATTTTGTAGATCTGCTATTTTCAAACATTTAGTACTTTTACTTTTGGTACTTTAAGTACATTTTGATACCAAAAATGTTGTACTTTTACTCAAGTAAATTTTGAATTCCAGACTTTTACTTGTAACAGAGTACTTCTACATTGCAGTATTGGTACTTTTACTTAAGTAAAACATTTGAGTACTTTTTCCACCACTGATGATATTGCATTCAGTTTTAGCGGCGAGACTCTGCTCCTGTGAGACTACATGAGATACAGAGTTATGCATCAACATAGAACCCTTCATGGCATACATTAATATACAGATTAACATACAATCCACAGCCTATACAATCCACAGAAACAAAACATTTAAATATTGAGCCCTTTAAAGACACGTGTCTATCTCAAAGCCTTTCAAGATACACAGATGTAACATCACACCATGGACAGAATCATACATTTACTTAAAGGGATAGTTCACCCACAATTTTTTTTTTCTTTCTATCGATTAGTCACCCCAAACATGGAGACTTGAATTCATGGATATGAATATATCCAGCGGACCGGTAGGCAGCGGTTCCGGTAGGAGACACAAACGAGACTCTTTTTGTGTCTCCTACCGGAACCGCTGCCGGTCATCAAATTATTGGCTTTGGAATGTGACGAAACAAAAAAATATCCATGAATTCAAGTCTCCATGGGGTGACTAATCCATAGAAAAAAAAAAGGTGCTTTTGGGGGTGAACTATCCCTTTAAATGGTAAAGGAGGGGGCTGGGGAGGTGGAGGGAGTTTGAAAACAGAAACGTAGCAGAACAGCTGTGACCAGGCTGAACATGAATGTGTGTGTGTGTGTGTGTGTGTGTGTGTGTGTGTGTGTGTGTGTGTGTGTGTGTGTGTGTGTGTGTGTGTGTGTGTGTGTGTGTGTGAGAGTGAGTGAGTGAGTGAGAGAGAGAGAGAGAGAGAGAGAGAGAGAGAGAGAGAGAGAGAGCAGGGCAGGTGTTATAGAGGAGAACAGAATATTATGGGATGTTGTAGCTTATCTCCTCATCTCCCAATGGAATCATAGAGAAAGAGTCCACTGTCAGCAGACTCCACGAGCGCGCACACACACACACACACACACACACACACACACACACACACACACACACACACACACACACACACACACACACACACACACACACACACACACACACACACACACACACACACACACACACACACACACACACACACACACACACACACACACACACACACACACACACACACACACACACACACACACACCCCTATCTCTCTCACCCTGATCTTGGACAGTTTCTTCTGGATCTTGTGAGCCACCTGGTCCGACCAGTACTTCTCCTGCAGGAAGTCCCAGAAGATCCTTCCCACCAGGGAGTTGACCCAGGCGGGGTTGACCTCTGAGGAGCCTCCTCCCCCTGACCCCCCTGACCCCCATGGGGGGCCGTGGTGGGGAGGTGCGTCTCCTCCAGACCTACTGCTGCCAGAGACGCTCTCATCACTAGGGATCTGCATGAGAGAGAGAGAGAGGAGAGAATGAATAGGACGGAGGGAGAGCCAGAGAGGGAGAGAGAAAGGTAGAGAGGGGGGGAGAGAGAGGAAGAGAGATTTTTTTTTAAAAAACATCTTTATTTTCTAATAAATAATGACAATCTTAATCAAGACATACAGTACATATGAAGGAGCCACAAGTCAAAATTGTTAAAAACCTACAATATTGCCAAATTAAAAACCAACTGCTCCTCCACAACAGAACATAGAACCTCATCGAAACACCACCGAAATATGAACTCATCAACATTATTCATGAGTGAATAAAAAACAAAATCCACTCTAATTCTGGCTTTCACCAATGCTTTAAACATTGGCAAAAGCTCCTCCCCCTCAACATTTAATAGTTGATTTTTCCTACTTTTATAAATGGCAAGTTTAGCTTGTCCCACCACAAAGTTCAACAGTTGCCACTTTTTAGCATTTTCCTTTTTGTAGCCAGCACCAAAAATAAAAGCAATTTCAGACCAAATCACATTACAATTTGAAAACACATATTTCAATGCTTCAAAAAGAATTCCAAGTCTTTTGCATTCTAGGAAGCAATGAAAAACAGTTTCAGGTTCTTTACAGAACGGACACTCGTTTGACACTGTGAGCAGGGCCGTGTTAATTGTACAACAGCCTCCACACTGGCTTGCAGCTGTCCTCAACCTGTAGTTTTTCTCTCCACACAGTGTCCGTTCTCCCACTCAGTTCTGTCTTGTTCATAGCATGAACACAGTGTTTATATAGAGCCTTTCCACTCAGCAAGTCTTTTTGTCCCTCAGTTCACAAAAGGTCCTGTCAGCTCAGTTGTGTCTATTTCAAGACCCAATTCAGGGAAAGGATCCCCTTCATCAGGAACCTCTGACCCTCTGAAATAATCCTGTACCATCTCTGATTCTTCACCACTCAGTCTTTTAATCCACTCGTTTAGCATGTCCCTGGTGTGACGATGTGATCTCAGACCCAGCACAGAAGCCACAGCCTCTGTGTTATAGAGACCAGGACCTGCTACATCCACAATGTGTCTCAGCTTCACTGCTCCAGCTGAAACCAACCGCAGAGTAAGTCCAGGCTTGCTATGATCTTGAACATCCAGCCGGGCTCCATGTATTAAAGGCTCCTCCATGAGCCAAAACTAATATTAAGAGTGGAAACTTTGAAGTCACTCATGATTTCTGAATAACAGCCAAAAAAACAAAAAACATAAAAAACAGCCAGTCTTACAATGCGGTTGTACTTTCATTGTTAGCTTTGGTTGTAGCTTTCGTTACCCATTTTCTGAGCCTGAACACCTCTTGTTGAGAAAAACAATCCTCTCCTTTTTTGTTCATTTGAGATCTGATAGATTTTACAAACAAATCCTTGTCTTCAAAATGATCTCCAATTTGTAAATTTTTCATATTTTTTGTTATTTGCAGGAATCTTTTAACTTGCCAAATGTCATATAAAGTTTCCTGTTGTGACCCAACCGAACCCTGTGAATCACTAACAAGACCAGACAGAGGCTCACAAGGAAAACTAGCTTGAGACTGATTGTCCTCATCACTCTTCCTCTCCTCCCCCCTCCTCCTCCTCCTCTTCCTCCTCCTCCCCCTCATCCTCTGTGCCTACAGTAGACACACTCGCTGCCTGTTTTTCCTGTCGTATGAAATTACTGAATTTCATTCCTTTCTTTGCTTGAGAGACATTATCGCTTTTTTCTTTTGAGAGCACCCGCAACGCCCTTGTTCTCATCACTGTTTTGCACTATTTCATCTGTGTCCATCTGATCTGCACCTACTTCTTCATCTTTTTTACCAGAAATTCCTACATCGTCTTCATGACTGATATCTGCTGTATTCTGTTCCTGTCCTACATCATTCTGCTTATCCTGTTCCTCTCCTGTCTACTGCTCTGTCCCCGTCTGCTCTGCCTGCTCTGTCTCCTCACCATAGAGCACCGAAGTCTGACGTCACTGCCACTAGAGGGCGCTGTTCCACGGGTTCGTGGCTTTATTTTTTGTGTTGAAATCCCCATTTGGGAATCTTAGATCACATTCTTCTATTGAATAAGGGGGGGGGGGGGGGGGGGTAGCAGAGGCAATCTTAATACCGTGCTTTCATGTCAACCCGGCCATACTCATGACCAAACAAAGCCAACCAGCAACGCTGGAAACACCAAACTTGAATAAATCCAATATAAACCAACCTATCACTAAATAAAGAAAAAAATATGGAAATAAAGTTTTGAAAAAAACTCTCCAAAGAGAAACAAATAATCAAACACTCTCACACGCTCAACAGCACACCCACTCAGAGAGAGAGAGAGAGAGAGAGAGAGAGAGAGAGAGAGAGAGAGAGAGAAAGGAGAGAATGAATAGGACGGAGGGAGAGCCAGAGAGGGAGAGAGAACGGTAGAGAGGGGGGGAGAGAGAGGAAGAGAGAAAGGGAGGCGCGAGAGAGAGAGAGAGAGAGAGAGAGAGAGAGAGATAAAGAGAGAGTATTGTATAACTATTGTAACTATGTCTGACAGAAAATGCACAATTCTCATGGTTTTGTAAGATAGTTTTCTCGCAATGTTGCAATGTCACACATTTCTTTATTCCCATTTAATAGTGTAGTTACTATACATCCGATTATAAATTCTATAGTCAACAGTTTGATTTAGTTTTGATGTACCTTCTTCCGCGCCGTGGGGCTTCCCTGGTCACTGTGCGGCGAAAGCGGTCCCTGCACCAGCCAGGGGCTGGGGGTGGGGCTACCGCTTCCTCCCCCTGAGCCAATGAGATTGGACATGTAGGAGCCGTAGTCCAATAGGAGCCTCTCCTTCGTGGCTCCTCCTCCCGGAAACTCCCTCAGCTCCTCGGTGCTTCCTCTGACGGCGTCTCCACCACACAACACCTCTGAGAGAAAGAAGAATGAACGTCGACCCATTAAGACCGGGAACGCATCTGTGTAACCACTTTAACCGTTATGTTATACTCTGGCTAAGTATGGGCTTGTATATCTGCTATTTTTGAATAGCCAAAGAAATAAAAAAATTGACACAGGATTAAAGCATATATAGGCTTATTAACAAGGGATCATTTTAAGCTAAAAAAAACAAAAAAATGTTGCTATATTAACCCATTGAGACCTGAAGCCGATTCTACATGTCTCCTAAATCTCAACAGTATTCTGAAAAACGTATGTTTCTATATCAGTGGTGCTCAAACTTTTTCATGTCAAGGACCCCCAAAATTATAGGTATTTGGCCACGGACCCCCATCAAAATATGTTGTTCCAGGGACCCCTAGAAGCAAAGATTTGACTAAAAAAAAATCGCTTTAAAAATATATCTATTCAAAGATTTGCACACATTTTCACGATTTTTCAAAAATAGCAGATCTACAAGCTCGTAGCGCGGCACTCGGTGCCGCGCTATGAGCTTGTATATCTGCTATTTTTGAATAGCCCAAAGTGTAAAATAATGCTTTTTAGCTCAAATCTAAAAATGACACAGTTCCAGGTCTTAATGGGTTAAGCTAAAAAAACCAAAACATTTTGCTATATTACGTGGACCTTCTCACCCGTCCTGGCCTCCTCGCCCCTGCTTGGACTGCTCCTGGCCCCGGAGGCCCTGGAGGCCGACAGGAGGTGCTGGAACCACTCCTCCTTCTCCCTTCCTGTACGGCCAAACAGGTACAGAACCACGGGGAGCTGCTGCAGGGGGTCCGGCAGAGGAGGAGGGCTGGTCTGTCTCTCCTCCGTCGTCGTCGTCTTCTCCTCCTTCTCCTCCTCCTCCTCCTCCCCCTGCTGCTGCTGCTGACCCTGATCCACCAGGACCAGGCTCTCCTCCTCCCCCACCTCCCCCTCGGCCAGGGTGACACAGATGGGGTACTTCTTGTTCCACAGCCTCTTACGGGCCAGGACAGGGGGCAACAGCGACACCTGGGGGATGAGAGGACGGGAACAGCGTTTTACCATGGCTTCGCAGTAGTGGTGGAAAGTAACTAAGTACATTTACTTAAGTACTGTACTTAAGTACAATTTTGAGGTATTTGTACTTTACTTGAGTATTTCCAATTTCCAATACTTTTACTTCTACTCCACTACATCTCAGAGGCAAATATTGTACTTTTACTCCACTACATTTACTTGAAAACTTTAGTTACTAGTTACTTTTCAGATATAAATTATTACATTATAAAACATACATTAACCACTTTAGCCCTATTTTATACCTAGGCTATTTGAAAATAGCCGATCTACAAGCTCACAACGCGTCGCATCGCGACGCGTTGTGAGCTTGTAGATCTGCTATTTTCAAATATTTTGTACTTTTACTTTTGGTACTTTAAGTACATTTTGATGCCAATACTTTTGTACTTTTACTCAAGTAATTTTTTTATTCTGGACTTTTACTTGTAACAGAGTATTTTTATATTGCAGTATTGGTACTTTTACTTAAGTAAAGAATTTGAGTACTTTTTCCACCACTGAGTAGCCTCGCCCAGTAGGGCCCCCTGGTGTACCAGTAGGGCCCCCTGGTGTACCAGTAGGGCCCCCCTGGTGTACCAGTAGGGCCCCCTGGTGTACCAGTAGGGCCGCCTCTACATTAGAAGAGTTGGGGAACGGTGGCCGTTGTCATATTCTAATACAGACCAAATACCCAATCTCAGCACCGGCCTCAGTGGCGTGCCTCTTTAATCATTAGACCTTCAATCTGCACCTCCCGGGTTCGACTCCCCGCTAAAGACATTACTTTTTCCAACATCCGCGGACTACTTTTTTTCGCCGATAAAGTATAGTGTTGGACCGTGCGACGGAGGGGCGCAGTCTCAAGCCAACTTGAACCACGAGAAGCACCAACGAGCGCGCGCTAAAGCGTGCGAGTTGCCGTGCCGAACGTTTGCGAAGTTCGCTTGAGCCTATACTCAGCCCTGTCCGAGTTATGTACCGATAGGCACAGAATCGTAAATTATCCTGACATTGGCTCCAGGCGAGCTCAATCTGGCTACTCAAGACGGGAACCCCTTTTGGGGTCGTTGTTGCCATGTACAGTATATAGCAACATACATTTTTTGACATTTTTGAATAAATATTTAAGTTTTTCAGAAAACTCCGGTCAGGATTTAGAAGGCGTTTTTAGAATCGGTCTCCGGTCTAAATGGGTTAACTCTGAGAGTGTACAAATGGAACCAAATGGACCCGTTAGGGTCCATTTGGTTCCATTTGTACACTCTCTGAGTTACAGACCCATAAGGGTCAATTTGGTTCCTATTAAACAATCTACATACCATACCATTTAGCTGGGGGACCACCTGGAACGCCCCGAAAGGACCCCAGCAGGGACCCCAGGCCCCACTTTGAGAACCAATGCGGTACAGTGTGTGTGGGACAGAGGAGGCCAGGTGTCATGGCCTTGGCAGTGACGCTTCACCTCCGTGTGTTTGGTGACAGACTGGGTGTCGACAGCAGGGAGAAAGGTGGAGAGAGTTCAGGTGAGAGAGGTCACCTTTCACCTGCATGGGGACCACGCGCGCGCGTGTTGTGTGTGTGTGTGTGTGTGTGTGTGTGTGTGTGTGTGTGTGTGTGTGTGTGTGTGTGTGTGTGTGTGTGTGTGTGTGTGTGTGTGTGTGTGTTTATATTACTGTGAGGACAAAGATGTCCCCGCAAGCACAGTAGAACATGAGAAATAGACGTTTTGAGGAGGAACTATTTATCTGGTCCTCATGAGGAAAAGGCTTGTTTCATTTAATGACCGCCGGTCATTAAATGATTGGCTTGGGAATGTGACAAAAACAAACAAATCTCCAATAATTCAAGGCTTCATGGGATGAGTAATTGATAGAAAACTAGAAAAAGTGCTCCTCGGAGCACAGGTCTCCGCCAGGTCAGGTAGGTTATTGTGGCCTCCGGTGGCGCTATAACAGGCCAATGTGAAAAGGGTGGCATTTCTTCCTCGGCCTAGTGGGAATGTGCGTGCATTCATGATTTGAGGCATTTTGTTGCAAAAATGTGTTTTGCTAAAGTAGACCTGCTGGTGGCGCTATAACAGGGCAATGTGAAAAGGGTGGCATTTCTTCCGTGGCCTAGTGGGAATTATGCGTGCAAATTTTCACGGAAATCGCACGCTTCATGATTTGAGACATTTTGTTCAAAACGGACCAATCCTGCAAACTTTGGAAGCCAACCTTAGCCAATCAGGATGGAATATAAAATATCTGACAGATGCGTCTTGATCACATGACTATAGAGATACTGTGTACCGATTTGCGTGATGTTTGGATAAAATCTGTAGGAGTAATATCCAAAAATGGGTTTTGCACAAATCGGCCTCCTGGTGGCGCTATAACAGGCCCATGTGAAAAATTTGGGGCAGAGTTTCTGAATTGGCATCCAGGGAGTGTGTGTGCACAGTTTCGCAGCGACCGGGCCAACGGTGCCGGAGATTAGCTGGTAACACATGGACAGGACGGACGGACGGACGGACGGACGGACGGACGGACGGACGGACGGACGGACGGACGGACGGACGGACGGACAGGGGGCAAAACATGCTCTCTCGCCATGCCTTTCGGCCTGGCGGAGACAATAAGTAATTTTTTGGGTGAACTACTCCTTTAAGAGACACGTTTACAATTAGAAAAATAATTAAGCAATTTTTTCTGCGTTAAGCTTGCGGTTATAAAAATGGCACAAAAATTATAAGAATGGCATTAAAAAAACGCCTTTCTAGAATGTTGATGTCCTCACAAATATAGTAACACAAACATGTGTGCGTGTGTGTGTGTGTGTGTGTGTGTGTGTGTGTGTGTGTGTGTGTGTGTGTGTGTGTGTGTGTGTGTGTGTGTGTGTGTGTGTGTGTGCGTGTGTGCGTGTGCATGTGTGTGTGTGTGTGTGTGTGTGTGCGCGCGCTTGCATTGCAGTGCACACTGACCTTGCAGTTGGCCAGCTGGTAGGTGCATGAGCGCACAAACACGGCCTCGTGGGGAGGCTCGTCGAAAGCGGCCCTCCGGGGGACGTTGGCACGCGGGTGGGCCAGGCGCAGCCGGCTGCCCTCCAGGGTGGCGTACACAGAGTGGGTGAGGGAGGGCTGGTAGCTCTCCGGGTCGTAGCTGTACATCTCGTTCATCCAGCCCTGGAACCAGAGTTATACTGTATAAGTACCAACTGTGACTTTTAGTGGAAAAATAGCAGTGCTGTAAAAAGTACTCAAATGTTTTTACCCAAGTAAAAGTATCAATGCTGCAATGTAGAAATACTCTGTTACAAATAATAGTCGGGGACGGGTAATCAAAATTTACTTATTAAAAGTACAAATATATTTGCTTCAAAATATATTTAACTCATTGAGCGCCATTGACGTGTTTCATGTGTTTTTGAAAAAAACGTTCAGAACCCAAGATATCATTATCCGAAGATTTGCTGCTCCATTCACTCCTTGTTTAACTTATTACTTAAAAAGGCTGTATCTCGGCTCCTGTGTACTTTTTATTTTTACTATGTAGTTTTTGGCCCAGAAATGCTATTTTCAAAGGCAGACAACGAGGTGGCAATGACCTCGTTGACATTTGTGAAACCACACAGTGCAACCCTCAGTGATTAGCAACCATGAGGGGATCGATTATACTGGAGATAAATATTCTGTGACTACTTGAAAATCTAAAATCTGGCACTGGGACAACACAGCCAGAAATAAGTATGGCACTTAGTACCAAAAGTAAAAGTATTCATTATGCCGTTTCACAAGTTATCATATGTCTAAAATGTAAAAAAAATCTTTTGAAAATAACAGATCTACAAGCTCACAACAAGCTCATAACACGATCTACAAGCTCACACCACGTCGCAACACGTCTCTAGGTTTCTGTCCACAAATCAGTGTTAGGTGTTATGCAACCATGCAACCATGCAACCATGCGTTGACATGCGTTTCACTTAGCAACACTGCTGCCCCAGTAAGGACTTCTTGGACATCTAATAAAATATGCACACTGACTGAACTTGGATCAAGTTTCAGCTGAATCAATACACTGGAGTGTGCAGCATTCAAGCGTTCCCGACGTGTGAATATGAAATGACACCAAAGTTTTAAATGCAGTTTAACAGCATCTAGGTGCTTGGCTAGATTGATTGATTTAATTCAGGCGGTTTCTGAACACAACATCCTTACTGCTATTGATAGATGGTGAACACAGTGATTGCAGTGAATGAGGTGGACATGGAGAGATTCCTATGCGTGCGTGCACGCAGTGGTGGAAAAAGTACTCAAATTCTTTACTTAAGTAAAAGTACCAATACTGCAAAATAAAAATACTCTGTTACAAGTAAAAGTCCAGAATTCAAAATTTACTTGAGTAAAAGTACAAAAGTATTGACATCAAAATGTACTTAAAGTACCAAAAGTAAAAGTACTAAAATGTTTGAAAATAGCAGATCTACAAGCTCACAACGCGTCGCTTCGCGACGCGTTGTGAGCTTGTAGATCGGCTATTTTCAAATAGCCTATGTATAAAACAGGGCTAAAGTGGTTAATGTATGTTTCATAATATCATAATTTATATCTGAAAAGTAACTAGTAACTAATGTTCTCAAATAATTGTAGTGGAGTTAAAGTACAATATTTGCCTCTGAGATGTAGTGGAGTAGAAGTGAAAGTATTGGAAATTGGAAATACTCAACTAAAGTACAAATACCTCAAAATTGTACTTAAGTACAGTACTTAAGTAAATGTACTTAGTTACTTTCCACCACTGCGTGCACGTGCGTGTGTGCGTGCATGGATGCGTGCGTCTCACCTCCAGGACGTGCGGTTCTTTGAGCTCCTCGTCCGGCGGTTCTGCAGCCAGGCTAACCGGGCGCCGGCGCCAGCGAGCGCGCCTTCGGTCGGCCCGGGCGGCGGACGAGCGTCGAGGGGCGAACGCGAACACCACCACCAGGCCCAGCACGAAGCCACAGGCCAGCCCCACGGACAGCCCCGTCACGTAGGAGGGCAGCGGCAGCACGAGGAACCCGTAGGCCAGGGCGCCCACGCAGAAGAGCCAGCAGTAAGGCAGAGGCCCCATCCTCGTCCCCGGGGGGACGACGAGGCTCCGAGGGCGTGGCGGGCGAGGAGGCCGCGCCGGCCGCGTCCCCCTGGGCCCCCCTCCTCCTCCTCCTCCTCCTCCTCCTCCTCCTCCTCCTCCTCCTCGCCCCTGAAGCTGCACCACTTGAATGATGTCTCCGTACGTGCAGATCTCATAGCGGTCGTCTCCTCCGCTCTGGCCGTGGGCCTCAGGTGAGTAGGGCTGTGGCACGGTTACAAACATTTCAGTTGACGATTAATAGTCATGCAAATGATCGCGGTTATTAACGATTTAAGCCATTAAGAAAGGAAACGCATCTGTGTGTCATTTTTGCATCTCTTTGGCTATTCAAAAGTAGCAGATATACAAGCTTGTAGATCTGCTATTTTTGGAAAATCGCGCGGTGCCGCGCTATGAGCTTGCATATCTGTCATTTTTGAATAGCCAAAGAAATCGAAAAATGACACACAGATGCGTTCCCGGTCTTGAAGGGTTAACTGTGTTTTTGGCATTGGACATTGGAGCGTTTGAATAAAAACCGCATTTCTGAGTGGCCTTTTAGGCTTCGTAATCAAATATCTTAAATATAGATATAAATAATGTACATCTAATCATTTTATACAAAGGACATTTTAAATTTTTGTATTCATTTTATAAAAAAGAAAAATAGCATAAAAATAGCTGATCTACAAGCTTACAACGTGTCACGACGTGATGCGTTGTAAGCTTGTAGATCAGATATTTCTGCTATTTCTGCTATGTAAAGAATGTTTTTCAACATGGAAACGATTATGACGATTATGACAAAGTCATTGCGATTATCTTAAATAATTGCGATTAGACCAGTGGTTCACAAAGTGGGGTCCGAGGACCCCCCAGGGTCCTTGAGGGAGTTCCAGGGGGTCCCAAACTAAATGATAGATAGCACCAAATGGACCCTTATGGGTCTGTAACTCAGAGAGTGTACAAATGGAACCAAATGTTTTATGAAATAAATTGAGGGTCCCAGAGATAGAAATACCATTAAAAGGGGGTCCGTAGCCCTAGTGCATGTCAAACTGGGGGTCCTTGAAATTAAAATGGTTGAAAATCACTGCTAGAGCCGTAAAAGGCTTCTCTTATAGGGGTCCCTGGCATATCTTTTGAAATGGGGGTCCGTGGGCTAACAAGAGTCAATTTGGGGGTCCTTGACATGAACAAGTTTGAGAACCACTGGACTAGACGATGAATTGTGGCAGGCCTACTGACAGGTGAGTGGAAAGAAGATTTGGAGGCGCTCCTATGGGCTCCTCTGAGGGGCGTGTCACACACTGACACGCCCCTCGGCTCGCCGTCGGTCCTCCTTCGGCACCGGAGCTGCTGCTGCTGCGCGTCCGTCCCGCCGCCGCCGGCGTCTTCGCAGCACGCCGCCGTCGTCCCGCCGCCGCCGCCGCCTTCCCCCCTCCCACAGCTCCCTAGGGGGGGTGGGGACTGGGCCTGGGCTTGGGGGGGGTCCCCTCCTCCCGCGGGACCCCCCCTCGTCTGCTTGGGGCTCTCGTCGCCCATCATCTTGCTCAGCATGCTCATCCCTCGGTCCTGCATGGCCTCGGAGTAGGGGATGTTAACAATTAATCTACAATCAATTAACTACCGTTAAGAATTTGTTCGATTAAAATGATCGATTTTCAATTAATTGAAAAATATATTTTTTTGAACAAAATAAGTATATATAAAACACTTTGGGGGGGGGGGGCGGGGCTAGTGAAAGTTACAGGTATGGTGTGTGTGATTATATCAAATGTGAGTTTACCATAATCACAGTAATCCTTAATCATATTCCATCATATTCAAGGGCTTTTGGAGAGAAATGAGACAGACTCCATAGAGCACTGCAGAGGGGAGGTGTGTGTGTCTGTGTCCAGCTGATGCTCGTTGATGCTCATTAATGTTATATACATCAAGGCAATTATGTTTCTGCGCTCATTTTCGGTTTCGGGCAAGAATTTCCCTTTTGGTCCTAAAAAAACGCTGCTTATCAATTAATCGGTTAATCGATCGATACAAGGTTATCAATTATCAATTAATGAAATAAATCGATAATTTGCATCCCTACCTCGGAGAACTTCCTCCGCGTGTCCTCCAGCTCGGCGATCAGCGAGCTGCCCCCGCCCCCCCGGGGCTCGGTGGGAGACAGGCCGCCCGGGGGGGAGGAGGAGGAGGAGGCCGGCGAGGAGGTGGACCACCAGGCGTCGTTCTCATCCGCTCCTCCTCCCAGTCCCACCAAAGCCTCGGGCCTCCTCCAACTCCCCGCCGCCTCCGGGAGCTTGGGCTGCTGGGTGAGCTGCTTCCATGGGGGGTGCATGTGGAGCTTGGAGTCCGACTTGGAGAGGTTGGCCTCGGGCTCGCCGCCGCCGCCGCCGCGCCGACACATCTCGATGGACGGGGACTTGGCGAGGCCGAGAAGGAGAGGCGTGGCTCTCTGGAAGCCGCCGCACGGATCCAGCTCCGTGGAGGAGGACTTCACCAACAGGTTGCCGCCGGAGAGGAGGAGCGGACCTCCTCCTGCCGCCGACGAGGAGGACAGGTCGGCCAGGGAGCCGGGGGAGGAGGGGGAGCGAGGCACGTGGAAGGCCTGGGAGGAGGAGGAGGGGTGCGCGGGGCGCAGGTCCAAGCCCAAATCTCTCTCCTCCTCCTCCTCTGGGCTCATGTCTGACCCGCTCTCCCCCCGCGTGGCTCTGGGCGTGTCTTTGGAGAAGGCCACGACAGGACCCTCCAGGTTAAAGATGAGCTTGCTGTCGTCCATGCTGTCTGCGGGTCAGCCAGAGATACAGCATCAGACACCTGGGTAGTGTAGTGGGCAGTGGTGGGGAAAAAGTACTAAATTGTTTTTACTTAAGTAAAAGTATGAATACTGTAATGTAGAAATACTCTGTTTAAGTCCGGAATTCAAAATGTACTTGAGTAAAAGCACAAAAGTATTGGTATCAAAATGTACTTAAAGTACCAAAAGTAGAAAGTATTCATTATGCATAATGTCACATTTGGATAAAAATCAGAATGTATGCATGCAGGGCTGAAGTGGTTTTGAAATAATAATCAAAATCTGCAAAGTAACTAAAGGTTTCAAATAATTGTAGTGGAGTAAAAGCACAATATTTGCCTCTGAGATGTATAGTGGAGTCGAAAATTGGAAATACTCCAGTAAAGTAAAAAATACCTCAAAATCGTACTTAAGTACAGTACGTGAGTACATGTACTTAGTTACTTCACACCACTGGTAGTGGGACAAGGTACGGTGCCGAGGCGGGGAGTCAAGCGCCGTGTCTGGGTTTCTGGGAACATCCTTTTCAAGTCTTTTCCATCCAGGTGGACACTGATGAAAAAATAGTGAGATGAACAGTGAGATAGTGAGATGAACAAAAAGAAAAATACATCATTTTCATACGCCAGGCCTTCTATTAACATTGACCACATGATCCCTAGCGTCTCCTCCTCATTCTGGGCATGTCATCATAATAGGTGAACATTAAGCGAACAATAGCTGATCTACAAGCTCGCTACGCGAATCTTGTCGCGTTGTGAGCTTGTGGTACAAATACCTCAAATTTGTACTTATGTACAGTAGCCTACTTGAGTAAATGTACTTAGTTACTTTCCACCACTGTCTGACAGCCACAATATATCTGCGAGGCAGAGGAAACGCGACACGCAGCACATTTACCTCCCTCTCATTTATCACTGCAGATTTGTCTTTGAAATGGATGCTGAGGTTTGTTCATAATTATGTCCTCGTAAAGTTCACCTCGTTGTTTGAACACTGAGCTGCACCGCAATTGTTATAACAAAAATAAATCCACCTTCTATAGTTGCTTATCCCGCTCGGGTCTCTAGAACAGTCTGTAGCCTCTGCCAGTCTTTTGTAAGCTAGTACTTAGATTTTTTTTATTTAGGATCCCGGGGTCTTGTTTCTATTTCTGTTTTATGTTTTTTTTTTTTTTTTTTTTTTTTCCTGTTGTTTTTCTGGAATTTTATTCATTAAGGTTATTTTATTTTATGTATGTCTCCTGTACTGTCCTGTTTCGTGTTTGGTGCCGTATCTGCTCCTACTTCCAGCACTATGGTGGGAGTGCATATTATGGTTCTGAACATAGATAATTTTGCCAGCATGTTGGGTTCTCCACTGAATTATGTAATGTGCAGCAATGTGTACCCCCATGCTCCCACCCACAGTCTATTTTTTCTCACCATGTGTCGTGTCTTTTATGTATAGAAAAAGAAAAAACCCCAAGGTGTATTACAAGAATTGCTACATTCTGTGTCCCCACAATGTAAAGCTGTAAAAGTGTATCACCTTAATAAAAAAAATATATATTAAAAAAAAAGAAAAAAAAAGATTTTTTTTTTTTTTTTGTCCGTTTATTTTTTAACATTGAAGTGAATGGAGCAGCAACTTTTTGGAAAATGTTATCTCCTGGTTCTTTGTGACGAACGGAAAAACGGAAAAACCCCAAAAATAAAAAATAATTTTAGAATTTTCTTTTTGTAATTGTTTTTGCCAAAAACTTTTATAAACGTTTTTGGCAGGCAATGTAATACACCTTAGAGCTGTTGTGTGGAAATAAGAAAAAAGTCCCCCCTCCTTCTACTGTATGTTGCCTAGAACTGGAGAATTGATGGAGGTCATGTGATCAGTGACATAGGGACAGTGTACATTCGCCCTCTAGGTTGCTGCATTCACTAGAAAAGGGGAATCTCACTTCCAGATCAAATATTTGAAAACTTTAGTTACTAGTTACTTTGCAAATATAAATTATGATATTATAAAACATACATTAACCACTTTAACCCTATTTTATACCTAGGCTATTTGAAAACAGCCGATCTAGTTGTGGGCTTGTAGATCTGCTATTTTCAAACATTGTAGTACTTTTGGTACTTTAAGTACATTTTGATGCCAATACTATTGTACTTTTACTCAAGTAAAGTTTGAATTCCGGACTTTCACTTGTAACAGAGTGCTTCTACACTGCAGTATTGATACTTTTACTTAAATAAAAGATGCGAGTACTTTTTTCACCACTGCGGCCATAAGCTAAAAAGGGGGGGAGGTGATTTTTGTCACTGCACCAGCAGCACCTCCTCCTATAGGAGCTGGGACGGTTGCCTGTCAGAAGGGAGGGGGTTGAACGGGAGGAGTAGGACCAGAGGTGTAAAGTAACTAAGTACATGTACTCAAGTACTGTACTTAAGTACAATTTTGAGGTACTTTTAATTTACTGGAGTATTTCCAATTGTGATTACTTAAAAAAAAAAAAAAAAAAAAAGGGGGTAGAACTAAAACTTGACATCTAAGTTTACGAGAAAAAGAAAATAGATGCTTATCCCAATTTTTTTCTTAAAAGACATGCTATACGAGAATCATAACGTCACGCGACTATCCAGTCCTTAACAGAGGAAATGCTGTTTCACAGGGCCAGTCCAGGCCTCTAAACATTACCCTCATTTCCATATAGTTAACCCATTAAAGGGGAGTTTTGGACTAAGGTTTTCTTACCTTTTCTATGATGTTACTATGCAACCAAAAACAACAACAACAAAAAAAAAACGAAGTTTCGCTAGACGAGATTGAAATCTCGAGATTTCGATCTCGTCTAGCGAGACTTCTTTTTTTTTTTTTTGACAGTGTTCTGTCACTATGAACGTTAGATCTCACAACAAAAAAAAACAACTATTAAAATACACGATCTAGCGCAAGGCCTATTGGCGCACGTTTTAAGCTGTGGCGGCCCCGGGATATGACATTTTTCTACTGTACCATTCATCCTAAGATATCATAACGTCATAGAAAATGTAAGAAAACCTTAGTCCAAAATTCGCCTTTAAGACCTGAGGCGATTCTTAAAAATGTTTTATAAATCAATAAAAACAGTTTTTGAAAGAAAAAAAAAGAAAGAAAAAAAAAAGATTTTTCAAAAATAGCAGATCTACAAGCTCATAGCGCGGCACTCGGTGCCGCGCTATGAGCTTGTAGATCTGCTATTTTTGAATAGCCAAAGAAATCTAAAGTGACAGAGATGCGTTACAGGTCTTAATGGGTTAAATCAGTTACAAAGGGGGAAAAAAAACAGGAGCAGCTTTCCGGGTTTCTGTCCACTGAGTGAAAATCAGTGTTACGTGTTATGCAACCATGCAACCATGCAACCATGCAACCATGCAACCATGCAGTGACAAGCGTGCGTTTCACTTTAGCATCATCATTGCTGCCCCAGTAGGAATTTGGACGTCTAATAAAATATGCACACTGAATCTGGATCAAGTTTCTGCTGAATCAATACGCTGTGAGTGTTCAGCATTCAACCGTCCATAAAGTGTGAATATCTTATGACACAAATGTTTTTAGTTTCATTCTAAACCGCTTATTTATTGATGCTTGGCTGTGACAGCCATCGATTTAATTCAGGTGGTCGCTGAACACAAACTCCTTACTGCTACGGACAGATGATAGGTGATTGAATTGCAGATGGATGATGTGTGATCATGTGACCCTGAACATGGACATGGAGAGATTCATAAATGTACGCAGAAATGTGCAAAAGAGAATAAAAATACAAAGATGTGACCAGGGCCGGATTTATAGGAGTTGAGGCCCGTGGGCTAGAGTAATTTTTGAGGCCCCCCTGCGCGCACGAAAATGTCATTATTTTTTTTGCTGGCTTTTTTCCTTTTATTTCGGGTTAGGGTTTTTTTTTTTTTTTTTGCCCCCCCCCCCCCCCCCCAGTTGGGTCCCTGGGCTGCAGCCCACCCTAGCCCAATGGTAAGTCCGGCCCTGGATGTGACAGATGTCAACCTCTGACCAATGGCTGGAGAGGTTACTGTGAAACAAGAAAAATGTACAAGATGTGTTGATGTGTAGAACATTGCTACTGGATTGTGGCTGAATTTATGACCATGACTTTACTGTGGTTTCTACTAATAGTCAGTGGGGTGGAAAAAGTACTCAAATGTTTTACTTTAAGTAAAAGTATCAATACTGCAATTTAGAACTACTCTGTTACAAGTAAAAGTCCGGAATTAAAAATCTACTTGAGTAAAAGTACAAAAGTATTGGTATCAAAATGTACCAAAAGTAAAAGTACTAAAATGTTTGAAAATAGCAGATCTACAAGCTCACAACACGTCGCGATGCGGCACGTTGTGAGCTTATAGATCGGCTATTTTCAAATAGCCTATGTATAAAATAGGGCTTAAGTGTTTAATGTATGTTTTATAATGTAATAATTTATATCTAGAAAGTAACCAGTAACTAAAGTTTTCAAATAATTGTAGTGGAGTAAAAGTACAATATTTGCCTCTGAGATGTAGTGGAGTAGAAGTAAAGGTCTAGACAATTGGAAATACTCCAGTAAAGTAAAAGTACCTCAAAATTGTACTCAAGTACACTACTTGAGTAAATGTACTTTGTTACTTTTACACCACTGCTCATTGTTATTGACATTTACTGATCACCGAGTATTGACCTTTGTGGAGGCAAACAACTGAGGAGGACACACTGCAGTGCGTTTGGCAGGGTGTCTCGCTGGTCAAATTATTCACCTACGTAAGTCTAAATCTCTCAGTACAGCTTTGCTGTTCAGTCAAGGCCAGTGATGTCAGCATGCAGAAATTCTACCTCTTGCAACTCCTTCAAGTCTGCTGCTTTCCCTCTATTTTCTCTCCTCTCCTCCTAGCCAAGGACCAGTGGTGAAAAGTAACTAAGTACATTTACCCCAAAAAAGTAAAATTTGTCGGTATTATTTGTACTTTACTTGAGTATTTCCAATTTCCAATACTTTTACTTATACTGCACTACATCTCAGAGGCAAATATTGTACTTTTACTCCACTACAATTATTTGAAAGCTTTAGTTACTAGTTACTTTGCAGATATACATTATTATATTATATAACATACATTAACCACTTTAGTCCTATTTTATACATAGGCTATTTGAAAATAACTGATCTACAAGCTCACGACGCATTGTGATCTAGATAGATCTGCTATTTTCAAACATTTTAGCAGTTTTACTGTTGGTACTTTAAGTATATTTTGATGCCAATTACGCCATTACTGCCATTTGATGCCAGTACTTTTTCCACCACTGCATTACGACATTATACCCACAGACTGGTTGTTAGGGGGTTTCAACAACTTGGGATTCCCAAAAAGGAGTCAAAAAGGCTGGCAAAGTATTTTGCTGTCTCTGCCATAATTGGCAGCCCATATGGCGGAGACGTTGTTACTTATACCCATAGAGTACTGAGTGACATGCTTATTGTATCATGAAGACATTATGCCATGATTTTGGCATACGAACAAATACTTCGGGCTCGGATTTTGGCTCCGCCCCCCGGAAGTGGGTGAAACAGGCACCTCAAACACTTGGTGGAATTGTTCAAAAATGTTCAAAGTGGTTTTTTTTCGATTTTTGTATTTTTCTTAGATGCTTCTTTTTATGCAGAATTTTTCCATTGTTTTTATTTTTTTTAAATTATTTTTTTTTGCTCAGTAGCCCCCCCCTGCCCAAGAGGACGTTTTGGTATTGCAGCTGAAAGTGCTGTATAAGCCAGAGACAATTGACTTGGGATGAGTATATCTGAGTGATGATTTAGGCTCAAACCTTTTGAAAAAGGTTTGAGGGACATACACCATATGATATTAAATATCAAATATTTTTTTTAAATTCATGGTGTAGATCCTTTAAAACGTCTGTGTGTGTGTGTGTGTGTGTGTGTGTGTGTGTGTGTGTGTGTGTGTGTGTGTGTGCGCGCTCTCTCTCAGGTCACATGTCAATCTGGACGTAAATATATAACCAGCGTGTGGTGGGAGTGGACACAGCAGAGAATTAGGACGGCACAGAGCAGAGCGCGGCGGGTTTAATCCCGCAGACAAGGCCAGTCAGACAGCAGCTAATCCCAAATTAGCTGCTCAGAGATCCAGGCGAGATTACACAGCCGGCTATAGGAGCCGCCTGGAGGAGGCCAGTGGTTTGGTAGAATGTGAGTGTGTGTGTGTGTGTGTGTGTGTGTGTGTGCTGCTGGCATTCACCAAGAGGTGGCATCAGTGCTGGAGGTGTACGGGTCACAAGATGCTACTGTGAAAAACATCCAGCAATACACTGAATCTCCGTCCGTCCGTCCGTCCGTCCGTCCGTCCGTCCGTCCGTGTGTGTGTGTGTGTGTCCGTGTGTGTGTGTGTGTCCGTGTGTGTGTGTGTGTGTGTCCGTCTGTCCGTCCATGTGTGTCCGAGCATTCCACAAAGAAATGCACACGCTCACAAAGTAAACATACAGGCGAGCAACCCACCATTATGCATGTACATGTGAGGTACTGTACAACCTGCAGCTGGTATTGTGTTAAATTGAGATTCGCTTACTTATCGGTACATAACTCGGATGTACCGACTAGCAGACCATCGGCCGGTCGTCGCGGGCACTCGCGCCTGGAGGCGCTCGGGCGCGACTCCTCGGCCTCAAGGTCTGCTGAGTCGGCGCGCCTCCGCCATGGTCCAAAACTATACTTTATCGGCGAAAAAAGTAGTCTGCGGTTGTTTGAAAAATCGTAAATGATGTTGTGGGGACTGCGTTTGCCCCAACTGCCACTCAGTGCACTAACATAGCTCGCGTCGCCAGGCTCTCTCCCCACCCACCACCCGCAGCCCCGCCCCCTTGCGCTTAAACTACATGCAAAAAGGCTGTTCGCTACCCAAACACCCTACCCAAACACTAGGCTACATGAACACCCTACCCAAACACTATGCTACATGAACACCCTACCCAAACACTAGACTACATGAACACGAATGCGCCTGCTGCCCGCGCTCACTCACACACATGCCTTGCGGCACAGACAGTGCTTCAGACCATAACAATAGTCCATTTTGTCTGAGATGTTTCTTGTCAAAAAAACAAAAAATACAAACATATACCACACACTGTAGGCCTACAGTAGTAGTCACTACAGCACTCACTTCTACTGTACATAATGTCACAGGAGCAATCCATATGAATTCAACAGTTACATGATTCCCCAACAGTCACACAACAGTTCTATATCCAGTCCAGTGCTTTTCTATTCCCTACATACAACATACCATCACATCTTGTCAACAAAATGTTTCCATCATCACAACAGGACTCCTAAAATAATGCTATATACTATGGTATTATGAAAACATGATTGTCTTATTTTGTCATCAAATTAGCTTACCCAATAGTCAATATGCCAATACCAATATTCAACAAGAGTAGAATAACAGTAAGAATAGTAAACATATACAGTAGCAGGCCTCTGTAAAAAGCAACGTTCAATTTGTGTGTTATTTCAGTAACATTAACCCTTTCAGACCTGGAACGCATCTGTGTCACTTTAGATTTCTTTGGCTATTCAAAAATAGCAGATATACAAGCTCACAGCGCGGCACTCGCCAAAGTCGACTCACTCAACTATAAGAGACTAGTAGGTTTTATGTTTGTGATGAGAGACATAATACCACAACAAACCACATCTACAGCACTAAATGGAATAAGCTTTGACAGTAACCTGTACATTAGTAGTAGCCTAATGCCAAGGTTATTTTTTACAGCTAAACATTCAGCCAGTGGTGGAAAAAGTACTCAATTTGTAGAAATACTCTGTTACAAGTAAAAGCATGGAATTCAAAATGTACTTGAGTAAAAGTACAAAAGTATTGGCATCAAAATGTACTTAAAGTATCAAAAGTAAAAGTATTATGCATTATGTCCCATTTCAAGTTTTCAAATATATAAACATCTTTTGAAAATAGCAGATCTATAAGCAGATCTATAAGTGTCGCATTGTGAGCTTGTAGATCTGCTATTTTCAAATGTTTCAGCTTGTTACAGGCTGATGAGAATACAATGCTTAGTAACATAATCCCTGGGAACACACAAATAACTGAGTATTATATCAGTTATGTCCAACTGTGGACTGTTTGTTGTGGCATCTAGGTCAGTGATTCTCAACTTTAATTTTACAGACCCACAGCTGCAGTGCATGATGTATTGATTAGACCACACAGACCTGAGAGCTGCTAAATGATTAATTGTTAATCATAGCTGGTCTAAAGCAGTGGTTCTCAAACTTTTTCATGTCAAGGACCCCCAAAATGATATGTATTTGGCCGCGGACCCCCATGTCAAAATATTTTGTTCCAGGGACCCCCCAGAAGCAAAGATTTGAGTTACAAATGTTCGCTTTAAAAATATATATATTCAAAGATTTGCACACATTTTCAAGAAAAAAAAAAAAATAGCAGATCTACAAGCTCATAGCGCGGCACTCGGTGCCGCGCTATGAGCTTGTATATCTGCTATTTTTGAATAGCCAAAGTATAAAAGGTCATAATTATTCTGATGCTATATTTACAAATTTTTCTGGGTACCCCCTGGAACACCCTCAAGTACCCCTGGGGGTCCCCGGACCCCACTTTGAGAACCAATGGTCTAAAGTATTCCAGAGAACCCCATGTGTTGAGAAGAATCAGTGTTGTGTAACTTACTTTGACTGCAGCAACATATTTCACTGTCTGGGAGCTTTGAATATATCAGTCATTTTGAAACAGTCTCCTCCACAGGACAGACACTTGTCCTTTCATCTCCACCACTCTTTGTCTTACTGGGAATGGGCTTGGGCTGGGGGTCCATATTTGATAAAGATAACATGACGCAAAAGTCATTTAATCTCCTTCTCAGAGATCTCACAGCTCTCTCTCACTCTCACGTTGCTGCTCTGTTTACAACTGCACTTGTGAAGGGGGCGGGGCGGAAAGATAAAACAAGCCAATCACGTCTTGAACTTGATCCTCCCCAAAAAAAAACTTTGATTACTGAGTGACATTTGGACCAATCCAACTAACAGGCACCTATCCTATGTCTGACAGCTCTGCGCCACAGCGCCACCTGGAGGCTGCAAAAACAAACCGCTGTGAGCTTGTAGATCTGCTATTTTCAAATAGGACTAAAGTGGTTAATGTATGTTTTATAATGTAATAATGTATATCTGCAAACTGAAAAGTAACGAGTAAGTTTTCAAATAATTGTAGTGGAGTAAAAGTACTATATTTGCCTCTGAGATGTAGTGGAGTAGAAGTAAAAGTACTAAAATCGTACATGCTCCAGTAAAGTAAAAAATCACACCCAGTGTGAAGTGAGCGGTGCTATTTATGAGTTATTAATTTCATCATGCATCGCTAGCCAATCACAGCGTGTCTGCAAAGTTTGAAGTTAATTTCATCATGTGTCTCGCTAGCCAATCACAGCACGTCCTGCAAAGCTTAGCCTATGGGCGTGTTTTCCACAGCATGGCGTCACAGCGAAAGTCAAATTTTCACGACGGATGGGTCCTAAACCCTCTTATAGGAGCGGTTGCACCGCTCAAAAATATGTACTTAAGTACAGTACTTCAGTAAATGTACTTTGTTACTTTACACCACTAGTCAGTAATCCCAGAGTACAGAACAGACAGTGCATAAGGGGGTCAAGCTAGGATGTGGAGCCTGATGGCTCCTGGCATAAGGGCCACTGGCGTAAGGGCCACTGTCCAAGTCACTTTGTGGCGTGTGGAGAAGGGATGAGTTATGAGGCTGAATGTGCTTCACATCCTCACTTCTCATTACTCTTGTCTATATTCATCCCCCTTGTGAATATGAAGGCATGCATGCAGACAGACGCAGGGTTAATATGTGAAACATTAGCCACGCTAGAGAACATTGCCCCTGATTCTGTCTGTCTGTCTGTCTGTCTGTCTGTCTGTCTGTCTGTCTGTCTGTCTGTCTGTCTGTCTGTCTGTCTGTCTGCCTGCCTGCCTGCCTGCCTGTCTGTCTGTCTGCCTGCCTGCCTGCCTGTCTGTCTGTCTGTCTGTCTGTCTGCCTGCCTGCCTGTCTGTCTGCCTGCCTTTCTGCCTGCCTGCCTGCCTGTCTGTCTGCCTTCCTGCCTGCCTGCCTGCCTGCCTGCCTGCCTGCCTGTCTGTCTGTCTGTCTGTCTGTCTGTCTGTCTGTCTGTCTGTCTGTCTGTCTGTCTGTCTGCCTGTTTGCCTGTCTGTCTGTCTGTCTGTCTGTCTGTCTGTCTGTCTGTCTGTCTGCCTGTCTGTCTGCCTGTCTGTCTAACAAACACATCATTGTGAGTGTGTCATACTATATTTCTGTTTTTGGTCAAGGTAATGGAATGCAATGATGAGGCTGCATGTGTACAAAGAAATGCTAAATGTATTTCTTAATTCTAATACAAACAAATATTTAATTAACATTTCTGTACATCAAACTATATGTTTATGCCGTTGTTGTGGTGACACACTAGTGTCCTTTGGCACTATGTTGGATTAAAATAATTAAAACACTTTAAAACACTCCTGGGATCATTTTCACATCTACTTGGTCTTTTGAGTACAAGTTGTTAAGTTGCTTGATTCAATATATAGATATTTAATAGCCTATTCACTTGATCATACACGCCTCTCCGACATTCAATTTCAAACTCCACGTTATAGGCTCGTTGAAAACACGTTGTCGAAAGTCCACTTAATAATGTTAACATAACGAAATGAAGAGGACCCATGACCACTTATCTGCAGTCAACAAGCTTAAGCAGAGTCATTCATCATTTTATTATATCATAATCGATCTCCTCCCTCTCTGTTTACTACGGAGGAGGCGCTGCTGGCATAGTGCCAGCCTGCGGTTGCTGCTGCTGCTGCTATGTCAGCCAAAAGTGATGCCCGCCCCACTGTGCCAAAGATATCCCCACACACATCCCCACGCACCCCTACATTATCCCAATCACTAAAAGAGTCCGTTTGGATCCATTCATGCTGACAGGGAGAGAATAGAGAAAATCTCCCCCTTCCTTCCTCACGTTGATATATTGAGTCAGCAGAGATTTGGCAGCCGGTCAGAATGAGTGGTTTTCTGGAGCTGGAGGAACGTATAAAAGTGCATCCGTAAGGGAGTTGTTGATGATACCAGAGCGCTTTAGAGAGAGAGAGAGAGGCCCTCGTTCCTGGAAGAGTAGAAAGTAAAAGCAGCTTTTCCATCTCTTATTTATCAGAGGAAGGATTCTGTAAAAAAAAAAAACACTTAAACCACCAGAGTGCCCCCCAGGGCAGGGCTCTATACTATACTAGGCCCCTTCCTGTTTTTACTCTACTCAAAAAGATCTTTGCCGAAAAACAGCCGATCTACAAGCTCACGAGGCGTTGCGTTGCCAGGCATATTTTGATTTGAAGTTATTTTGAGTATTTCTTTGGCTATTAAAAAATAGCAGATCTACAAGCTTGTATATCGGCTATTTTTAGAAAAAAAATGAAAATGTGTGCAAATCTTGTGCAAAAATGTATATACATTTTAAACTCAAATCTTTGCTTCTGGGGGTCCCTGGAACAAAATATTTTTAGATGGGAGGGGGTCCACGGACAAATACTTATTTATTTTGGGGGTCCTTGACATGAAGAAAGTTTGAAAACCACTGATAAAATATCAACATAAGTAAAAAAAAAAAAAAAAAACATTTGTAGAATCCATAGAAGCAAAGATTTGAGTTAAAAATGTAAAAAAATAATAATAAAAAATATTTTGGCCGAATGTTCGCCCCCAGAATAGGGATACTACTAGCCTGGTAAACCCTCCCTCCGGAAATCTCATTTGGAATCAAATGGAAATGAGATTTCCGGAGGGAGGGTTTACCAGGCTAGGATACTACTAGATAGATAAATACAAATGGGATCGATTGGTATTTAAGATAGTCAAAGGGACAGCGGCCCACAATACCCTCATACCTGACAAACTACTTCTCCAAAGTGAGTGAAACCGACAGCCACAGCACTAGAGGCAGCGACCATGATCTGGTACCGCCCACATTTAGAACAAACATGGGAAAATTCTCATTCTACTACTCTGCCATCATAATGTGGAATGCCCTGACAACATCCTTTAAAGCAGTGGTTCTCAACCAGTGGTCCGGGGACCACCAGTGGTCCTTGAGGGGGTACCAGGGGGTCCCCAGCAAAAGTAGTTAACATAGGGTCACAATCATTTTAACCACTTAGCTTTGGCCATTCAAAAATAGCAGATTTACAAGCTCATAGCGCGGCACCACAAGGGGAGGTCAATGTAAATTCCCATCGAAAGGAGGTGTCATTCACTGCTGCCATTTTTTCCCTTTTTCTCCTTTGTACATAACATGTACAAGACAACACTATATTATAGTGTCTTGCATTTGTCGATGACATGTATCATTGTGTTATTTTTTTTATATGCTGTGATGATGAATTGAATACATAGGACCACAATGGAAACAAGTTCCCGGGACTTTTTGGTGTTATCCTTTTAGCTTTAATGTCTGACTGTAGCCTACCACGTCGTGATGTTAACATTTCTGGTGTTTCTCTAATAAAGTATTCAATCAATCAAATATCATTTAAGTGGAGCTTACTATGTAACCGTGCTCGGGTTGTGAGTGTGTGTGTCTGTGTGCAGCCGCCATAGTGCGCCAGAGTGCAGGAATTTAGACAATGCTCTGATTAAAATGCACAACAGCCTGCAAAACACACACACACACACACACACACACACACACACACACACACACACACACACACACACACACACACACACACACACACACACAATGTCAATGTTCTCTCCCCATCACGGTGAAATAACACGGATTACAAGTCCGTAAATACACAATATTTTCGAGCTGCGTTCGCTTCCAGCGTTCGCGCGTCTTACTTGTGTTAATAATAGTGTGTATCTATGCAGCACATGGTAGTAACTGCAAAATGATGATGTAAGACGGTGGACCATGCTCTCACAGTCCTTGGTGCCAGTAGCCATCATGGCTCCACATCCCAGCTAGCCCTGACCTCCATATGTTCTGCTCTGTGATTACTGACTCCTGCTTCACTCTGGCACCGTGGCACAGTTGCTCTACTGGCATGTATATTACAAAACCCTGACCAGTGGTGGAAAAAGTACTCACATTTTTTACTTAGGCCTGAGGTTCCGATTCTTAACATGTTTTCTAAATCCTGGCAGATTTTTGTAAAAAATATTTAAAAAATAAATACGATTTTTCAAAAATAGCAGATCTACAAGCTCATAGCGCGGCACTCGGTGCCGCGCTATGAGCTTGTATATCTGCTATTTTTGAATAGCCCAAGAAATCTAAAGTGACACAGATGCGTTCCAGGTATTAATGGGTTAAGGAAAAGTATCAACACTGCAATGTAGAAATACTTTGGTTATAAGTAAAAATCTGGAATTCAAAATTGACTTACGTAAAAGTACAAAAGTATTGGTATCAAAAAAGTAAAAGTACTCATTATGCAGAATGTCCCATTTCACAAGTTCAAAATGTATAAAAAAATCTTTAGAAAATAGACGATCTACAAGCTCACAATGCATTGCAGCGTGACGCATTGTGAGACTATATCTATTTAAAGGTAAAGGTCTATTTTATCGTATCGTACCGTATCTTATGTGGGTCATGGCCCAAAGAACAAGATCACAGATACAAGGCGTCCGACATGGCATTTCAAATGGCTGAAATATATTTAGGGCTGAAGTGGTTAGTGTGTTTTGTAATTATAATCAAAATCTACAAAGTAACTAGTCACTAAAGTTTTCATATAATTGTAGTGGAGTTAAAGCAAAATATTTTCCTCTGAGATGTAGTGGGGTAGAAGTAAAAGTATTGCAAATTGTAAATACTGAAGAAAGTAAAAAATACCTCAAAATTGTAAAAACATGTAAATTGTACAGTACTTGAGGTAGGGAGACCAGGGACAAAAGTAACAGGGGACAAAAGTAACGCACTCAATAATTCTAATTAGAAATAAACTAGAGGGGTGAGACTTCTTGTGCACATGCTCAGTAGGGTCCTCTCTCTGCCTATGGAAGGATAGAGTGATCATTTCATCTCAGCAGAAGTTTTCAACAAAAAACGGATTTTGAGGTGTAAACGAAAAATGTTGAGTGTAGGGTATTTTCCTTCTGCTGTCTAAAGATAAGATGTCAGCTAATTTAAACTTAGATGAATTGCATCTCTATGTTATTGGTCACAAATTAACATCAGCAGCCTATGCTAGTATAGGTGTTAACATCAGCAGCCTATGCTAGTATAGGTGTTTCTAGCTAGAATATGGGATTTTATCATGGTTGCCCCATCGGGGGCAATTGTAACACAGTGACCGGGGTCAATTGTAACAATGTGTTTTCAATGCAAGCAGATTTTTTTGTCAGGGATTACATACTTTTATGTTAGTAAATGAACATATTTCACTAAATGTCACTACATTTCAAAGTAAAAATACATTTAAATAAAAAATAGACATACATTTGAAAAAACAAAATTGAAAAATTAAATAATTCGAATAAAAATAAAGAATTATTGTAATTATGTATATAAAACATTTGTAAGTAAAAATGTTAAATTATAAAAAATACATATTATTTAGTGATGTGCTTTTATTTGAGATAAAGGGTGTTAATATGACTTATTTTTACAGTGTTACAATTGCCCCCAACCACTGTTACAACTGCCCCCATCACGGGGGCAATTGTAACACTGTGACTCATTGCATTCAAATTCATATTTTAGCCATGTCCTTATTAGTGAAAGCTTAAAAATGTTATTATTAATTAGGGAACATATACAGTATATATATGTTTCTTATAACAAAAGATGACTAGGATATTTCAAGTACTACTGAATTATGAAGGCAAATACAAAAAGTGTTACTTTTGTCCCAGGTCTCCCCTACTTAGTTATACTTTACACCACTGCCCGGGAGAGACTCAGAGTAGAACCACTGCTCCTTTATGTGGAGCTACAGTATAGTTGAGGTGGTTCGGGGGGCATCGTAGTACGGATGCCTCCTCCTCGGTGCCTCCCTAGAGGTATTCCACACACGTCCAGCTAGGTGCTAGGAGGAGGCCACGGGGCATACCAAGGACCAGATGGGGGGGGGGGGGGGGGGGGGGTGGGGGGCGTGCAGTTAACAATCACAAAATCATGGCATACGTCTTCATGATACAATAAGCATGTCACTCAGTATACTCTATGCAATGGGTATAAGTCAGTGGTTTTCAACCTTTTTCATGCCAAGGACCTAAATTTATAAGCATTTGGCCGCGGACCCCCATCTGAAAATGTTGTGCCAGGGACCCCCCAGAAGCAAAGATTTGAGTTAAGATGTTCGCTTTAAAATATATATATATTCAAAGATATGCACACATTTCAAGATATGAAATGCTATGGGCTTGTATATCTGCTATTTTTTAATAGCCAAAGCTAAGTGGTTAAAAATGATTGTGACGCTATGTTATGTTCTTTTCAACACAAAGCCGGGGGCCAGGAAGCGAACATGGGGACCTTCTGTTTCCCAGACAGCCTCTCTACTCAGTCAGCTATTGGTCGCCCGAAAAGATGTTAACTCAGTGATCCCCATCTGATAAGATTTGGTTATCGGTTCCTATGTCTCTTTTAAACAGTGGTGTACAGTAACTAAGTACATTTACTCAAGTACTGTACTTAAGTACTTAAGTAAAATTGTGAGGTACTTTGACTTTACTGGAGTATTTCCAATTTCCAATACTTTTACTTCTACTCCACTACATCTCAGAGGCAAATATTGTACTTTTACTCCACTACAATTATTTGAAAACTTTAGTTACAAGTTACTTTGCAGATATATATTATTACATTATAAAACATACATTAACCACTTTAGACCTATTTTATACCTAGGCTGTTTGAAAATGTTGAATTCCGGACTTTTAACCTCTATTCTTCCAACCCCTATAGTGTGGAAGGCATACTCACACTTTGTCCACAAGGACATTTTCTTGCATTTTTCCTTTCATTTTTACGTTTTATCATTATGGTAATGGTGTGACAATGTATTTTTACATATGTTAATTATCACTAAAGAGGTCAAAGTCAAGTCTGTGTGCTGTAGATTGACAGATTAACAGTGAAGAGAGTGAAACCTATATATGGACAGAATAGTCCTTCTAACAATCTCTCATTGGGCTTCTATACAATTAAATAGTAGTGACATTTTAATAGGATACAGAAACATTTTATAATCTGGAACGCCTTGGTATTACAGTATGTTCCAGAGAGCCAGACACTGTCTGAGTTTAATCCTGCCCTCAAACTAGGACATAACCCCACATGATCCCCAGAGGATGGTGTTTTATTATAGTTTTTATTTTATTAAATGGTTTAGCCACGGGTTCTGATGTAATGCATGTAATCAACATGATAATATTATAAACAGTAGTTGATAAGAGGCTATATAGGCTAAGAGATAGCCTGTTTATTCTATTTTATATGAAGCCACCCTCTCCTATTTTTTTTTTTACAAATTCATCACTTCGTTGTTTGTGTAATTACTGCCCCCTCCCCCCCCTCCATGAGACAAACACTCATTGGAATTTACAATAGCTTCATTATTTTTGAGCCACTGATACATTCTTATAGGCCAGCAGTTCTCAAAGGTTTTTGTGCCAATTAAGGACCCCCAAATTGATATGTATTTGGCCACGGACCCCCATCTGAAAATGTTTTGTGCCAGGGACCCCCAGAAGAGAAGAATTCAAACATCTTAAAAAACAGCAGATGTACAAGCGGTGAGCTGGTAGATCTGCTATTTTTGAATGACAAAATTGAAGTGGTTCAGATAATTGTGATTCTATGTTAACTACTTTTGCTGGGGACCCCCCGGGCACCCCCCCCCCCCCCCCCAAGGACCCCTGGGGGGCCAGGAGCCAATGTTTGAGAACCAATGTTATAGGCTATATAGCCTGATCTGGCAAAAACAAAATACACAATAAACAATTACTGCCATTGACAACAATAAAATAACTCACCTGCAGGCTTTATTCCATTGTAGCTATATCTGACAGTGTGTGGTTGGTAGAAGTTGTCAGATATGAGCTTCAGAAGGCATTCAGGTCAGTGTTATATAGAGCATCAATTGTGCAGCACTAACTAACACAGATAACTGTTATAGAGCATCTATTGTGCAGCACTATAACTAACACAGATAACTGTTATAGAGCATCTATTGTGCAGCACTATAACTAACACAGATAACTGTTATAGAGCATCTATTGTGCAGCACTATAACTAACACAGATAACTGTTATAGAGCATCTATTGTGCAGCACTATAACTAACACAGATAACTGTTATAGAGCATCTATTGTGCAGCACTATAACTAACACAGATAACTGTTATAGAGCATCTATTGTGCAGCACTATAACTAACACAGATAACTGTTATAGAGCATCTATTGTGCAGCACTATAACTAACACAGATAACTGTTATAGAGCATCTATTGTGCAGCACTATAACTAACACAGATAACTGTTATAGAGCATCTATTGTGCAGCACTATAACTAACACAGATAACTAACTGTCCAACACACTGCAGAGACATTCTGCTCAATCTACACCACAGACTGTCTGTCTGCACAACAACAACAACACAACTCTATGCATTACATTCTAGCTTCACTGCAGTTCAGCATCTGAAGAAACATCCTTAAATCTAGTACTATATATATATATATATATATATATATATATATATATCTCACTGCCGTGGTGGTGGTGGTGCGTATAAAGTATAGGCTATCCTCCTGCCGTCCCGTCGCACATCTCTGCCTTCGGTCTGACAGAAGAACCGTTATGTCAACCCGACACGCACAATAATCTGATTATTGGGATCCCGTCGCGCTGCTACACAGACAAAGCGAAACTGTAATCCAGATTAGAGACTTCAGCATTCCAGCGTCTACCTCTCTCTCTCTCTCTCTCTCTCTCTCTCTCTCTCTCTCTCTCTCTCTCTCTCTCTCTCTCTCTCTCTCTTACTGCAGTCCTAATATCCTACTACGCAGTTTTTCGTGTTTTCTTTTGGTCAAAATCACTGTTCTGTAGCTAATGATTAATCCAGTGGTTCACAACCTGGGGGTCCCGACATGATTTTTTTTTGGGGGTCCCTAGATGACAGTGAAGTGACAATTTCAGGTCTTTTCAGACCTTTTTAATATACCTAAGGAAAAGAAAACAGATCTGCATCAAAGGGAATCAACAGACTATAAAAACTGGTCAAACATTGGCCAAATTGTCAAACAATGCGAGAAAGAGGCAAACATTTTTGAAAGCTCACAATGCCTCACACATCTGCTATTTTCACAATATTTATCTGTGGAACTGAGTCGAACTAAATGTAATGCCTCAACTCCTACTATTCCAGGGTTGGGGGTTCCCAGTTCAAATAGGATTATTTTGGGGGGTCCCCAGTTCAAATAGGATTATTTTGGGGGGTCCCCAGTTCAAATAGGATTATTTTGGGGGGTCCCCAGTTCAAATAGGATTATTTTTGGGGGTCCCCAGTTCAAATAGGATTATTTTTGGGGGTCCCCAGTTCAAATAGGATTATTTTGGAGGGTCCCCAGTTCAAATAGGATTATTTTGGGGGGTCACAGGTTGAGAACCACTGCTGTAATCCATCATCTATGGGAATATTAGGCCTTACTTGTTAATACAATTAGTAGCCTGTGTTTTTGAACGACTGGTGGAATAGTCTTTAAATCGTGTAGGCTAATCTGTTTTTATTATTATTATTATTATTATTATTATTATTATTATTATTATTATTATTATTAGTAGTAGTAGTAGTAGTAGTAGTAGTAGTAGTAGTAGTAGTAGTAGTAGTAGTAGCAGCAGTAGTATAATTATTAGTATAATTAATAATAATATAATAATAATTAAATTAAAGTATCATATCAGTATCAGTAATCGTTACTATTTAGTTTTTAATGACTACTCGACTGATCCTGCATTTGACAATTAAACAATATGGCAACAACAAGTAAACATCTCTTTTGACCCTTGCCCATTGCATAACCAGAGGGACTTGATCATTTGCGAACCCCCCCAAAACCCACTCTGGACAAAGACAGGACAGACAGACAGACAGACAGACAGACAGACAGACAGACAGACAGACAGACAGACAGACAGACAGACAGACAGACAGACAGACAGACAGACAGACAGACAGACAGACAGACAGACAGACAGACAGACAGACAGACAGACAGACAGACAGACAGACAGACAGACAGACAGACAGACAGACAGACAGACAGACAGACAGACAGACAGACAGACAGACAGACAGACAGACAGACAGACAGACAGACAGACAGACAGACAGACAGACAGACAGACAGAAACAGCTGTGAGCTGTCTCAAACCTTTTAATTTCAAGGACCCCCATAACTCTGAGAGTGTACACATGGAACCAAATGGACCCTTAATTACGGCTCCATTTGTACACTCTCAGTTATGCACCAGTAAGGGGACATTTGGGAACCCTCTCAAGGAACCGTGAGGGTCCCTGGACCACCACACTACTATGAGACCCACTGGTGTATAGCAGACATGCACAATATCAGCACCCTGACTCTGTTTGACCAGAACACGTCAAGGAAGTAAGGAAGAGGCCCAATTTCTTTACAACATGGCTGCTGTGCATAGAGCCTGAAGGTTGATGGGTGGAGAACTCAAACCTATAAGCAGGCAACCATTGATTGAAATTGATTGATTGATTGATTGAAAAATGTATTAGGCAAAAGAATGTAAAAACACAGTTACATAATACTTTTGTCTAAAAGGTCCGACCAAAAAAGTCCTTGCGGACTTGTTTCCGTTGGGGTCCTTGAATTAATTTCATAGACATAATAGTAGCAACCAAACATTTCAATTCAACATACAAATACAGAGAAAAAATACACTATGTACCAAAAAAAAGCATGAACAATAAAAAAAATCACACCCAGTGTGAAGTGGGCGGTGTGGTCATCACAGTGGTCATCATAGTGATGGAAGCTCACTTAAAAAAAAGAAATACATTTATTGAAAATAATCTTTACTAAAGTCATATTCTGATGTGACTTGTGTCTTAAGTGCAGCGGAGATTCTTTTGTAACCTTGACCAGATCTGTGCCTTGCCGCAATTCTGTCTTTGAGTTCTTCGGGCAGTTCCTTCGATCTCATGATTCTCATTTGCTCTGACATACACTATGAGATCACACTATGAGACCATCTCAAGGATGATCAGACGAAATGGACAGCGTCTAAGTTATATATACGAGTGTTACATCAAAGTGGTTTTATATTAATTTCATCATGTGTCTCACTAGCCAATCACAGCACGTGACACACACACCCCTAGTATAACATGATGAAACCCAGTGTGAAGTGGGTGGTGTGGTCATCACAGTGGTCATCATAGTGATGGAAGCTCACTTCCAAAAAGAATGGATTTTTGGAAGTCCATAATCTTGTTTATAGGTTATTAATGTCATCATGTGTCTCGCTAGCCAATCACAGTGCTGAATAGAGTCAGCCAATCACAGTACAGCTAGGGGTCTACTAATGAGCCAATCACAATGCAGGAAACTAATACTAATGAGGTGTCCCAACCCCACTTATAGGGGCGGCTACACCGCCCAAAAATCACACCCAGTGTGAAGTGGGCGGTGTGGTCATCACAGTGGTCATCATAGTGATGGAAGCTCACTTCCAAAAAAAAATGATTTTTGGAAGTGCATAATCCTATTTATAGGTTATTAATGTCATCATGTGTCTCGCTAGCCAATCACAGTGCTGAATAGAGTCAGCCAATAGAGTCAGCCAATCACAGTACAGCTAGGGGTCTACTAATGGGCCAATCACAGTGCAGGAAACTAATACTAATGAGGTGTCCCAACCCCACTTATAGGGGCGGCTACACCGCCCAAAAATATATACAAAAAAAGGGGTGGGGGGGGGGGGGTCGTCTGTCTACCGGGAAACTGGTACTACCTCCTCTTGTGGCCTCCAGAAAGATGAGTTTTTAGGGCTGTTTTAAATGAGCCCACTAAACTGCATTTTTTGAGGGATGGGGTTAGACTATTCCTTGGTGGCCGTGCTGTAGAAGGAGAATTTGCCCATGTTTGTTTTATGGGTAGGTGGTACCAGATTGTTGTTTACGCTCCCTCTAGTTTCGTGACTGTGCGTGTCACTAACTTTTTGGAGGTATTTAGACAGATAAGCATTACGACAGAGAAGATCAATCTAGCCACAGACAGGAAAATAAATCCTATAAAAATAATTTGGTTGCTCTGGGAAGAGCTTATACAATTTCAGTGGTGGAAAAAGTACTAAAATGTTTTACTTAAGTAAAAGTATCAATACTGCAATGTAGAAATACTCTATTACAAGTAAAATTCTGGTATTCAGAATTTACTTGAGTAAAAGTACAGAAGTATTGTCATCAGAATGTACTTAAAGTACCAAAAGTAGAAAGTACTTATTATGCAGATATATTTCATGTTTTGGTTCTCAAACTTTTTCATGTCAAGGACCCCCAAATTGACACTTAGTAGGCCGCGGACCCCCATTTGAAAAGATATGCCAGGGACCCCCCATAAGAGAGGACTTTTACGGCTCTAGCAGTGATTCCCAACCATTTTAATTTCAAGGACCCCCGTTTTGACATGCATTAGGCTATGGACCCCCTTTTAATGGCATTTCTAGCTCTGGGACCCCAATTTATATTGAAAAATCAATGTTAATTTAACTCTGAACGTGTACAAATGGAACCAAATGGACCCGTTAGGGTCCATTTGGTTCCATTTGTACACTCTCTGAATTACAGACCCATAAGGGTCCATTTGGTTCCTAATACTATCTATCATTTAGCTGGGGACCCCCTGGAACTCCCTCAAGGACCCCTGGGGGTCCCCAGACCCCACTTTGAGAGCCAATGGTTTAAGAAGCATAATCACCCCCGTATACGAGACCCATACCCAATATAAATAGTCGAGCAGCACCACCTAGTGTTTATTTGATGCAATGTCAAGCCACTGCAGCGTCACCTGATGTCACAAAGCATAAAACATACTAATAATAATAATCAGTACAGGTGTGCAGCAGTAACCCTGTGGAAATGTAAGCTTTAACCAGACTTTGTGAAAATTCAGAAAATAAAATAAAAATCAATCTTATCAAAATCTTATTAAATGATATATATAGGCCTATAATTCAAACTTCTTTTACAAGTCGATCAGTGGTGTAAAGTAACTACAGTAAGTACATTTACTCAAGTACTGTACTTAAGTACAATTTTGAGGTACTTTTACTTTACTGGAGTATTTCCAATTGTCTATACTTTTACTTCTACTCCGCTACACCTCAGAGGCAAATATGGTACTTTTACTCCACTACAATTGTTTGAAATCTATAGTTACTAGTTACTTTGCAGATATAAATTATTACATTATAAAACCTACATTAACCACTTTAGCCCTATTTTATACCTAGGCTATTTTCAAACATTTTAGTACTTTTACTTTTGGTACTTTAAGTACATTTTGATACCAATACTTTTGTAGTAAAAGTAAATTAGTAAGTAAATTTTGAATTCAGGACTTTTACTTTTACTCAGTACTTCTACATTGCAGTATTGATACTTTTACTTAAGTAAAACATTTGGACAACATGTGGAGTTGATGTGACACTTCTACATCAACTCACCTCTGAGATATCAGGCCACCAATGTGAACAATGAATTTTTGCACTTGCAGCCGGACGTTCCTATTTTATTGGAACCAAATGGACCTGTAAGGGTTACAGACCTGTAAGGGTCCATTTGGAAACCCCCTGTAGTAACCGCTAAAGGGAACCGTTATATGAGCTTATTGATGCTCATATTAACCTTAGGGTGTATTAAGTTGGTTTGCATTTTCACATGCATTCCATAGAGACACACGGGGACTACAAATTTCACGCCCACTTTTGAGACAGCGCCGCTACTCGAGGTCCGTTAGAACGATGAACTGCAGCTGCCAATGCATTCCCTATGAGAGGATATGAAAGTTAGCCTACTTTTAAAATTATCCTGCATTAACTGAAGACGATATTGATTTAAATAAAAATATGTTTCCAAATGTATGGAGTGTCTTTGTCAACATATCTTCTTGTTTTCTTAATAGTTGATGTGTTTCACATTTAATTTGCCACTTTAACGAGTTACCCATAATGCTAACACAGCAGAGGGTAGACAGCAGACGGGCATTTCAGTGACATCACTGTCTTTACGAGTGCCGAGCGCCGACCAGTGGCGTACGCACTGTAGAGGCAGGAGAGGCGGTCGCCTGCCCAACTAAGATCTCGCCTCCCCTAAAAAAATAAAAATAACCCGAAAATGTGTCATTGCGTGCTTAATGTCCTCAAAGTCACGCATCCAACAAGCTTTGAACTGAGCAGATTGGACCTTCTGTTCCAGAGATAATGACCAAAACCTGTTGAAAACGGCCACTTTCGCCAGTTTTCTGGGTATTGAAAACCTCAAGGGATGCGTCCGTGACGTCTATACCATGCGATATAGATCTCCGATGCTAGCGGTTTTGACATACTGATGGAGTATATTATAGTATATTGTGGGTAGTATATCGAGATGAAAGATATGGGACATTAAAAAGGACAAATTAAACAAATGGGACAGATTATTAGAACACAAAAAAAATCGCTACAGCCTCAGTAGTTAACCAGTGAAATGACGGTATTTTACAATGCCTCTCATAGAGATTGCATTGAGAGCTGCAGTTCATCGTTGAAACGGACCCCGAGTGTCAAAAGTGGGCGTGGATTTGTAGGCCTTCCGCTTCCGGCCGTGTGTCTCTATAGGGCTGGACCACACATGGACAAATATGACATCATCAACCTGCGACGGGCATTGCCCCTATTGAGTGAAAGATTAACTATTTCTAAAATAAATAAAATATTTACGGTGCTTTTAATTTTTTGTTTTGTTATTGAGGACAATTATAATGTATTAAGGCATATTCGGCTTATTAGCCAGGGATCCTTTTAAGGAGCCGGAATCGAATGGTTAACAAGAATGTCCTGCTGCAGCTGGTAATGGAAGACGACTCAAAAAGCAGCTTGATGTGATGCATATTGTTCCAGTTCCTGTGCACGCCACCTGGCACAGTTTCATCATCCAGAGCATACATGGGCAACTGGCGGCCCGGGGGCCACATGCGGCCCCCCACCTTCACTTAATGTGGCCCGCAGGTTAATATCGGATTACTGATATATTACTGATTTCAGCTGTTACAATTCCAAATATGCAAACATGACCCGCTTTAATTACTTCAGTCTATATTAGAAGCTTAATGACAAGTATTACAATTCTATTGTTTTATGTCTAATGTATTTGTATTTAAGTTCATAAAGTTAACATAAGTATAACTAAATGCATTTGAAATTAAATAAAAAAAAACACTTTTCAGGATTCCAATAAAAAAAATAGCAAAAAAAATAAATCTGGATTGCACTTAAAAAGTAGCAAAAATAGCCGATCTTTATATATAATAGATCGGCTATTTTTGCTACTTTTGTGTGACGGAGATAAGAGGTGTCTGTCCGACAGTATATGCAGTGTGGCCCTCTGGAGTGAGAGTGGAAATAATTGTGGCCCTCTCCATCATCAAAGTTGCATCACCCCTGACCCAGAGGGTGTGTTTGCAACCCTCCTGTGTCCACCTGGCCAACTGCTCATCAATGAATCCAATTAAAGGACCACTTCACCCATTTTCAACCTGTCTTCCTATAATTGGTCCTTTTTCTTTTTTCTCTCTCTTATTTTACCTTCTTTCCCCCCATTTTTTGGGGGGGGGAAAGAAGAAAAAATTTATTAATTTCTGTTTGTGTATGTTATTTAAAAAAAAAGAAAATAAAAATGATGCAGGATGAATTAAAGTAAAAACTTGGAAGACAATGAAATTAAATCAATAACATGTAATGTACGAACCTGCAATTAAGTATTAAAAAATGGTACCATTTTGTCTGTGTCTTAGAGGAGGGTGTGGACAGTTCAGAATCCCGCCTACCAGTGACATCATCGATGGGGAATCCAAGCTAATAGAAACTGCAGGCTTTCTATTCCTGAAAAGTTGCAATGCAATAATAGAAGCCATTGTTCTCGCGTTAATAAAAATCTAAATACAAATTTAGGCTATTCTTGGTGAAGAGTTTTGGTGTAGAAAAAAAACGGTCTAAGTATAGAGACAACTCAGGTCCAGTTTAATAATTCTGGAGCGTTTTAACAAGCCACAGAAAAATAAGGTGCCAACTGGAACCAAAACTGGTTCTTCAGAGTGATGCCATAGAAGAACCATTTTTGGTTCCAGAAAGAACCTTTCAGACCATTTATTTGAATGGTTCTATAAAGAAACCAAAACCCCTTAAACCGTATAAACTTCATCAACCAGCTGAAATGTGTTTGTCGAAAATAGCAGATCTACAAGCTCAAAATGCGTCACACACACCACGACACGTTGTGAGCTTGTAGATCTGCCATTTTTGATGAATGTCTGCCTATTAACTCTCTCAGTGCCAGACCCCGAGTTATCCCGAGTTTTATGGTTATACCCTCAGTGCCAGAACGAGAAATCCCGAGTTTTTAAAAAATAAATAAAAAAAGTTTTTTTTTTTTTTTTTTTTTGAAAAAAGTGTTCAGAACCCAAGATATCATCATCTGAAGATTTGCAGCTCCATCCACTCTTTGTTTAACCTATAACTGAAAAAGGCTGTATCTCGCTTCCTAAGCACTTATTTTTTTCTTTGTAAAAAACAAAAAATAAATTCTGGCAAAGTTCGCAATCATTTTTTTATTTTATTGGCACTGAGAGAGTTAAGACATGGTTTAAGAGTTCAAAGGTTCCTCAAAGAACTTTGACGAAAAAAATGTTTTCAGGTGGGTTGCCAAATTCAGCCAAACAGGAGAGAACCCATCTATCAACTTTACCCATTTATGTTTATCTAGTGTTATCCAGGTCCAATTTTGCCCGCTCACTCCCAATTTAACTCGTTTATCCTGCATCCTGTACGAGTTATCTCACCTGATTGGATAAGATTTGCTATCCGACCTGAATAATGCGACCCTGCCCCGTTACTGAACAAAAGAAAAATCACTTTAATAAAGTTATATCAATGCAATACATCATGACATCTATGTAATTAACTGCAGGCATGTTCCGCGTGTCAAGACGTAAAAAAAAAACATTTTTTACGTTTTAATTCCCCGGGTTTGTTTTTCGTGGGTTCTTAAGTGGGACTTCAGGCTCTGCGCACATTTATACCGCTTGCCACACACCGTGCAACCATACTGCCTCTCTCCGGCGTGCGTCGTCCTCTTGTGTCTCGTCATTTGCCAGCTTTGTCTAAACTGTTTGCCGCAGATGTTACAGGCTTACGGTTTCTCGTTCGAATGGAAGCGCATGTGTGTCTTGAGCTGACTGCTGGTGATGAAGAGTTTGCGACACGCAAAACATCGGTACGTTTTCTCCCCCGAGTGCCTCAGCCTGTGGATGGTCAGATTCTGGCTCTGGCTGAACGCCTTGCCGCAGAAGTCACACGCATACGGCTTCTCGCCGGAGTGCGTCCTCATGTGCACCACCAGGTGCTCCTCCTTGAAGAACGCCTTTCCACAGACGTTGCACGGGTAGTCCCGCGCGCCCGCGTGCGTCCTGGCGTGCGTCCTGGCGTGCACGAGCAGGAAGCGGCGCTGGGAGAACGTCCTTCCGCAGACGTCGCAGAAGTGCGACTTGCCGTGGGCGGCGCTCAGGTGACACAGCAGCTTCTCCGTGGACGCGCAGGTTTTCCCGCAAACGCCGCAATTGCTGTTGTGCGTTTTCATGTGCTTCATTAAAAAGGCTCGGTATTGATAAGACTTGCCGCACAAGTGGCAAAAGCTTCTCGACGTGGAATAGTCCTCAAAGGGGGATGTTATTGTTGTTGTGACTCCCACCTGCTCATTACCATCACTTAGACCTTTTGCCACGTTCGACTTCTCAGCACACGAGCGGTGTCTTTCGTCGCCCATCGCCCGCTCCTCGTCGGCAGCGTCATCCGGGGACAGCGGTTGGTACGTAAACTCCATCTCCACTCCATCTCGGTCGTGCGGCTCGCTCTTCACGACATCAGGAGAGGGGCCGACTCCCACCGCGATGCTAAACTCGTCCAGCTCCTCTTTCATTTGCGGTATCTCTGGGTGTGGCTGAGTCATGCCGCTGTTCCACGCGTCATTTCCAGTATTCTCCGAAAGCCCTGGAAGGAACTCGCGCCCCACACTGTGGTCTACCGACTCCTCTTCCTTCTCAACTGGGGCCGGGGCCCCCGGGGGTCCTTGGCCCTTCTCCTGCAGGACGGGGATGTACGTGTGGTCGAGCATGGTGCTGGTGGCCTGCAGAGGATCTACAGTTGCAGGGGAAGACAGGCGGGGGGGAGTTAGCAATCAAAGCAGAAACCAAAAAACGAGACTCATAAAATAGAAAGAATAGCCGGCACTCTGAAGTCCTTCCTGTACTTTTTAATTAATTAAGGCAAGGGTATACACAGACCCGTTTTTTAAAATCTCTGGGACCCCAATCATTCTACACTGAAAAATCCACGATTGCGGGGATGACTACTGCTGCTTTCACTAGATATTCATATAATGAGATTTTTTAGATAAATAATGATCACTAATGGCTACTAATGGCTTGACAAGGACAGCTACGCGTTCTTTCACCGTGGACAACATCTGCTGTTACTAGGACAACAGTAGACGCGGTCTCAAGTTGATCTGGTCTCGTTACAAATTGAAACACCGGGTCTCGGCAGAGGTAGAGTACGTCTAAATGGAGTGAAGATCACCTTTTTTCGCAACATCGTATCCAAAAAAGCAAAGGTAGTCCGAGACACCTACAGATGTTTGTCATTTTTCTGGAATGTAACATTTTACCGAATCGGGAGCAGTACTGGCATCTGCCGCCAGGGTTCTTCCAGGTTGAATGGGAAAACATGGCGCAGGCTGACTAAATAAGAGATTTAAGCGTTTTTTTTCCAACGCCGTCGGTTAAATTGAACTTTCCGGCGAAATGTCAAACATCTGTAGGCATCTCGGACTACCTTTACTTTTTGGATACGATGTTGTGAAAAAGCTGATCTTCACTGCATTTGGACGGACTCTACCTCTGCCGAGACCCGAGACAGCGGGACCTCATCAAGGAGCATCATCTAGTAGGACTCGCCATTGTTTACATCAGTGGTTCTCAACCAGTGGTCCGGGGACCACCAGTGGTCCTTGAGGGAGTTCCAGGGGGTCCCCAGCTAAATGATGGATAGGAACCAAATGGACCCTAATGGGTCTGATCTTCACTGCATTTGGACGGACTCTACCTCTGCCGAGACCCGAGACAGCGGGACCTCATCAAGGAGCATCATCTAGTAGGACCATAGAGTTAAAAATAAGTAGGACCTGAGTTCGAGTAGGACTCGCCATTGTTTACATTACAAGCTAGCACAGGGATGGGCAACTGGCGGCCCGTGGGCCGCATATTACTTTTTGAAATAACAAAGAAAAACAAAGGAATCTAAACATAATCCGAAATGGTGAACTATTGCCTTCAGCTGTTCCAAACATGCAACTTTCCATGAACCATTTTAATTACAACAGTCCACCAGTAGAGCGCGCTCTCGTTTATTTTAATAGAAGCCTTATTAATTATAATTCTAGGTGTTCATTTTTGTATATTTTTAAGCCAAGGTTACAGCAATACTCTGAAAGGCATACTCAGGAATGTGAAGTTTTGTTTAACAGCACAGCTGTAGTAAGTTGATAGAAGCATTACTAAATGCTAAATAAAAACAAAGTTACAACGAATAATAATTGTTAAAGGTAGGGTAAGTGATATTTTTTGGTTAAAACAAAAAGTATTTTGTTAAAAGGTTAAAATACTATATTCTGATAGTAATCATTGCTATAGAGTGTTTTTTCAGTAACAGGAGTCTCCCTGTCTCTCCAGCTCTTTAATAAACAGAAAATACATTTTTCGGTAGGTGTCAAAATCTCAACCAATCAGGAGAAAGTACCCATTTTTAAGCTTAATTTGTATAGTGTTCCAGTTCCAATTTTGCCTGCTCATTTCTTAGTGTCATCACTTCCAATTTCCCTTGTTTAATCTGTATCCTGATTGAGTTCTCTATCCTGATTGGATAAAATTGGAAATGAAACTGAAACTGAAACAAAAATGCATTTTCTGTTTAATAAAGAGGTGGAGAGACAAGGAGACTCCTAATACTGAACAAACACTCTATAGCAATGAGTACTATCAGAATATAGAGCTATTTAACAATTATTTTAACCAACGCAAATCACTTACCCTACCTTTAATATCCCTTATTTATCACATATGTGACTATTATGGGCTTTTTGAGTAATGGGGTACTACTGGCGAGAGTGCCGATAAACAATGCGGCCCCCCCAGAGTGAGTGTGGAAATTTAGTGGCCCTCACCATCTACAAAGTTGCCCACCCCTGAGCTAGCAGGTTAGCGCGCACACACACACACACACACACACACACACACACACACACACACACACACACACACACACACACACACACACACACACACACCTCTGAGAAGGTCCAGTTCTTGCCGCAGGAGACAGATCTCCTCTCTGGACCTGGACACTTCCACCTGGTACAACGACACGGTCTTCTCCACCTCCCTAAAGATGTCCAGGGCTGCGGCGGACAGCCGCTCGGACACGAAGGCTCTGATGTGTAACATGTCGTCCACGATTCTCCACCAGACTGACTGCGACGGTCCTCGTTTCGTCCACGTTGCTGAGTGGAAGGGGCGGGGCTTCAGTGTTGCCATGTCTGCTTATTATAAGCGACTTTGGGGTTATTTTTCTGTAAAGTTGCTTGTAAATATTGGTAGTTGCGGGCTGCGTTTTGTTTCTGTTTCTAAAGTGTATAGTTGCTTATTTGGGCTTGTTTCTAAAGTGCAGTTGCTTATTTGGGCTCGTTTCTAAAGTGTAGTTGCTTAATTGGGCTTGTTTCCAAAGTGCAGTTGCTTATTTGGGCTTGTTTCTAAAGTGCAGTTGCTTATTTGGGCTTGTTTCTAAAGTGTAGTTGCTTATTTGGTCTTGTTTCCAAAGTGTAGTTGCTTATTTGGGCTTGTTTCTAAAGTGTAGTTGCTTATTTGGGCTTGTTTCTAAAGTGTAGTTGCTTAATTGGGCTTGTTTCCAAAGTGCAGTTGCTTATTTGGGCTTGTTTCTAAAGTGCAGTTGCTTATTTGGGCTTGTTTCTAAAGTGTAGTTGCTTATTTGGTCTTGTTTCCAAAGTGTAGTTGCTTATTTGGGCTTGTTTCTAAAGTGTAGTTGCTTATTTGGGCTTGTTTCTAAAGTGTAGTTGCTTATTTGGGCTTGTTTCCAAAGTGTAGTTGTTTATTTGGGCTTGTTTCTAAAGTGTAGTTGTTTATTTGGGCTTGTTTCTAAAGTGTAGTTGCTTATTTGGGCTTGTTTCTAAAGTGTAGTTGCTTATTTGGGCTTGTTTCTAAAGTGTAGTTGCTTATTTGGGCTTGTTTCTAAAGTGTAGTTGCTTATTTGAGCTTGTTTCTAAAGTGTAGTTGCTTAATTGGGCTTGTTTCTAAAGTGTAGTTGCTTATTTGGGCTTGTTTCTAAAGTGTAGTTGCTTATTTGAGCTTGTTTCTAAAGTGTAGTTGCTTAATTGGGCTTGTTTCTAAAGTGTAGTTGCTTATTTGGGCTTGTTTCCTTATTTAAACCAGTGGTTCTCAAACATTTTCATGGCAAGCACCCACAGATTAATATTTGTATTTGTCCGCAGTTGCAGACCCCCCCACCTGGAAATGTGTTGTGCTAGCCTAGGGACCCCCCATACAAGATCTGTGTTCTTAAAATGAATGTAAAAAAATAAATACATTACTAGATGTTTCTTTTTCTTGTTTTTGAAAATAGCCGTAGTAGTCTCAGTCGCTTCTTTTGGGCTTGTTTTCCTAGACCTGGTTGCTTATTTCTCTCGCAATATTCTGGCAACACTCACTGGTGGTGGCCACACTCACACACACACACACACACACACACACACACACACGTACATTAAAAAGGACGCGAAGCGGGAAGGTGCTTATGCTGCTTGTGAAAGTTTAATCATTTATATTGTGTTGCCTGTCTTTGAAGAGGTCTTATTGTTGAAGTGTGGACTCTTCCCATCTTGGTTGTGTTTTAGCAGCGAGGTAGGCATTTACTTAGCCTAAATGATACTAGATCCGGTGGTAGACCGGATACGGAAACGGTCTGTGTGCGTGCATTTAAGTGTATGTGTAAATTACAGGATACAGTAGGGCGGGCTTTAGACCGAATCTCAGCACTGAGCAGTAATATGTTTCATCGTACAATGGAATGAATGTGTAGTTATGTTTATTCAATGGAATGAATGTGTAGGTATGTTTATTCAATGGTATGAATGTATAGTTATGTTTATTCATTGGTATGAATGTGTAGTTATGTTTATTCAGTGGTATGAATGTATAGTTATGTTTATTCAGTGGTATGAATGTGTAGTTATGTTTATTCAATGGAATGAATGTGTAGTTATGTTTATTCAATGGTATGAATGTGTAGTTATGTTTATTCAATGGAATGAATGTGTAGGTATGTTTATTCAATGGTATGAATGTATAGTTATGTTTATTCAATGGTATGAATATGTAGTTATGTTTATTCAGTGGTATGAATGTATAGTTATGTTTATTCAGTGGTATGAATGTGTAGGTATGTTTATTCAATGGAATGAATGTGTAGTTATGTTATTCAATGGTATGAATGTATAGTTATGTTTATTCATTGGTATGAATGTGTAGTTATGTTTATTCAGTGGTATGAATGTATAGTTATGTTTATTCAGTGGTATGAATGTGTAGGTATGTTTATTCAATGGAATGAATGTGTAGTTATGTTATTCAATGGTATGAATGTATAGTTATGTTTATTCAATGGCATGAATGTGTAGTTATGTTTATTCAATGGTATGAATGTGTAGTTATGTTTATTCAATGGAATGAATGTGTAGGTATGTTTATTCAATGGTATGAATGTATAGTTATGTTTATTCAATGGTATGAATGTGTAGTTATGTTTATTCAGTGGTATGAATGTGTAGTTATGTTTATTCAGTGGTATGAATGTGTAGGTATGTTTATTCAATGGAATGAATGTGTAGTTACGTTATTCAATGGTATGAAGGTGTAGTTATGTTTATTCAATGGTATGAATGTGTAGTTACGTTTTTTTCAATGGAATGAATGTGTAGTTATGTTTATTCAGTGGTATGAATGTGTAGTTATGTTTATTCAGTGGTTTGAATGTGTAGTTATGTTTATTCAATGGTATGAATGTGTACTGTAGGTGTAGGTATGTTTATTCAAGCATCTGTGCATGATAATATGAATGTGTGCTTATTGTGTTGCAGCAGTGGTGTAAAGTAACTAAGCACATTTACTCAAGTACTGTTCTCAAGTAATTTTGAGGTCTTTTTTTTTACTTTAGTGGAGTATTTCCAATTTTAAATACTTTTACTTCTACTCTTCTACGTCTCTGAAGAAAATATTGTACAATTATTTGGAAACTTTAGTTATAGTTACTTTGTAGATTTTGATAATTATTACAAAACCACTTCAGACATGTACTTTGGCAATTTGAAAATATCCGATCTACAAGCTCACAACGCTTGAGACGCGTTGTGAGCTTGTAGATCTGCTATTTTCAAAGGATTTTTTATACATTCTGAAAACTTGTGAAATGGGGACCTTACTAATGAGTACTTTTACTATTAGTACTATAAGTACATTTTGATGCCAATACTTTTGTACCTTTACTCAAGTAAATTTGGAATACCGGACATTTACTTGTAGCAGAGTATTTCTATATGGTGGTATTGATACTTTAACTCAAGTAACACATTTGAGTACTTCTTCAAAGCAGACGAACGGCGGTGCCGTGTATTTCCTGTTCCGGTGCCGTACAGTACTTAAGTAAATGTACTTAGTTACTTTCCACCATTGCAAAGGGGGTCCACTGTTCTGTTCATCCAAACATCTTCTGAGGAGCACCTGCTGTAGCATCAACGCTTACTGACACCATGTTGATACCAGTGATCACACAGGATAGGTACGTGTGTAAGTGGGCACCAAGGAGGAGTGGGCACAACGGTGTTAAAGGGCAACCACTTTGGTAGAGGTTTGGGTTGTGTAGTTGCCTTGCCATGATGTAACTCCAAAGGTGGACATATAATGTCTGAATCAGCTTATACTCACTAGTATAATGCATTGTAGTGTGATTATAAATCGCAGGTCATTGGATGCTTTAAATCAATGATTCTCAAACTTATCCATGTCAAGGACCACTGACCCCCATCTCAAAACATTTTGTACCATTGACTCCCATTCAAGATTTGTGTTGTTAAAAAAAATATATTTTTCAAGATCTCTTTGAAAATAGCCAATGTATATTATTGGGTTAAAGTGGTTAAACTGAATTTGAAGCTGTATTATAGCAACAATCTACAACCCATGTCACATCAATGTCCTTTGTACAGTGGTGGAAAAAGTACTCAAATGTTTCACTTAGGACCGTAGTCCGTAGGACTGGCGACTCTGATACCCTCCATGGCAAGGTCCAGAATAGACTGTTCTTCCTATGGAGGCTAAGGGGGGGGGGGGGGGGGGGGTGTAACAAGATGCTGCACATGTTCTATCAGCCTGCTTGCTCTCTCTTCTTTGCGATTGCCTGCTGGGGGGTTACATTAATGTACAGGGACACGAGCAACCAGGTGCCAGATCTTCAGCAGCTCCCTGGGGCGAAACCCATGGGAGGTGACCAGTTGACTGTACCTGTAGGTGTAGTAGGGCACTCGCCTGTTGAAGAACACAGAGTTGTTTGGTGTGGGCTCAATCCCTAGGCTGGCCAGGCAAATACCCACGTAAACATCCTCCAAATACAGGCGGCGCACGTTCAGAGAGGCTCCGTAGATCTTCGCGGCCAAGCCTCCGGAGAACACGTAACCCGTTCCGGAGCAGAAAGGGGGGTATCGATCGCTCGGGTACATCTCTCTGGACACTTACTGGCTCTGTCTCGGTGTGGTCCTTGGTGACTCAAGATAAAGCCCGTGAAGTAGTTTTCCTTGGGCTTCAGTTCAGGTCTGAGCACCTTGTGGATGAGGTAGTTGGTGTTGACGAACATGTCACTGTCGGTTTTCATAACATAGCTGGCCCGTGGGCAATGCGTGGCCACCCACTGCATCCCCATCAGGGTCTTTAGGGTGAGATTGTGGTAGGTATCCAAGAAGTCCTGCTGAAGGATATCGTGGTGCATCAGGCTCTCGGACGGAAGAAAAGAGCTGCCTTGAGGTAACTTAGTCTTCCTGAGGTAACTTTTGTCAAGAATAGAGCTGCCTTGAGGTAACTTAGTCTTCCTGAGGCAACTTAGTCAAACAAATACTTGATGTATTACAATTAACATTCAAACTTAACATCTGGCATTACATCATATTCTGCTGATCAAAATACCACATTCTTTCTTTGTATGGGGTGATAAAAAAAAACAGCTTTTCAGGGTTACAGCTCCACCTAACCAAACTCTACAGAGATACAGAAAAACTCTACTAGCATACAAATTACAACATTTTAAAGTGCCTTTGCATTTACCTGATACAATCTGAATGCAACATTAGCTCTCTCAAGATTCTTCTAAAGGAAAATCAATTGATCGATATTATGCTTATGTTTGAGTACACTGCGTTTGGCAGAAACGATATCTCCTGCAGTGCTGAAAACTCTTTCTGATGCCACACTGGTGGCTGGTATACAGAGGTATTTCTTTGCAAGAGATGACAGCAGTGGTAGGTCCACAATGGTCTTTCCACCACTGTAGTGGGTTGTCATTCAGGGGCAACGGATCCCGCTGTTTGTACTGTACCTTTAAGAATCAAGAGGGTTTATTTGTCATTCACTCATGCAGGTTCAAGCAGTACAATATTACTGTGGTATGTTCCACAAGTCAAGTTAAACATCGTTGGCACTAAATGAGTTAAGATGTCTTAAAAAAAAAAAAAAGTCTGTCGTTCCAAAAGGCAGGCTGTTCCAAAGCGTGGGATCATAGTAGCTAAAAGCTGCCTCTCCATACTTTTTCGTATTAGTCTCTGGAACCTCTAGGAGACCAGCACTAGAGGATCTAAGGGCCCTGCCGGGCACGTGCTGTACTGTTTAGGAAGCATTGCTGACAAGTAGGCAGGTGCATTCCAATTCAATGATTTAAAAACGAGTAAAAGGATCTTAAAATCTATTCTCAAACTGACAGGCAACCAGTGAAGGGACTTTGAAATATGCGTAATGTGTGCTCTCCGCCTACAGTCCCGTAACTCCTCAAGGACCCCTGGGGGTTCCGGGACCCCAGTTTGAGAACCACTGCTTTAGGGGCTCCGTAGGACTGACGACTCTGATACCCTCCATGGCAAGGTCCGGAATAGACTGTTCTTCCTGTGGAGGCTGAGGGGGGGGGGGGGGGGGGGTGTATAACAAGATGCTGCACATGTTCTATCAGCCTGCTATATAGCTCTCTCTTCTTTGCGATTGCCTGCTGGGGGGTTACATTAATGTAACACGAGCAACCAGGTGCCAGATATCCAGCAGCTCACTGGGGCTAAACCCATGGGAGTTGACCAGTTGACTGTACCTGTAGCTGGAGTAGGGCACTCGCCTGTTGAAGAACACAGAGTTGTTTGGTGTGGGCTCAATCCCTAGGCTGACCAGGCACATCCCCACGTAAACATCTTCCAAATACAGGTGGCGAATGCTCAGAGAGGCTCCGTAGATCTTCGCCGCCAAGCCTCCGGAGAACACGTAACCCGGTCCGGAGCAGTAAGGGGGGTATCGATCGCTCGGGTACATCTCTCTGGACACGTACCACTTACTGGCTCTGTCTCGGTGTGGTCCTTGGGGAACATAGACAGAGCCCGTGAAGTAGTTTTCCTTGGGCTTCAGTTCAGGTCTGAGCACCTTGTGGATGAGGTAGTTGGTGTTGACGAACATGTCACTGTCGGTTTTCATAACATAGCTGGCCCGTGGGCAATGCTTGGCCACCCACTGCATCCCCATCAGGGTCTTTAGGGTGTGTTACGGATAAGAGTGCTAGGAGTGTTAGTGTAGGGATCTGTGTTATGTGTTTGTTATAGGTGTGCGCGCGCCTGTCTTGTCCTCGTCCTTCGTTTGATATGCTGATTCGGGATGCGACTCCTTCTCCAGGATTGGTGGGGAGCGCTTCAGGCTCAAGCTCTGCACTCTACACCAACGCTCCCCTATTGGCGCATACCACTCCACGGCTCCGCGTCATCATCCCTCCACTCTTCAAAAGCCATTCAATGTCTTCATTCTAGGCCGCTGTCAGTCCAACAGACACTCTATGCACGACAGTCTAGTGACAGCGTGCCCAACGGAGTAGTTCAGCTACCACCTTAAAGGGGAAAGAAAATGTATTGGCTGATGCTCTATCCAGGGTGTGGGGCGGTTAAGTGGGTAGTGTTGGAATAAGGTAGTATTGTAAATATTATATATATATTTCTTTTGTGTTTTGATGTAACATATAAAACAAACATTTGATGTAATGTAGTAAACAAACAGAGTGGTTTGTTTCTTAAGGGTGGGGGTGTTACGGATAAGAGTGCTAGGAGTGTTAGTGTAGGGATCTGTGTTATGTGTTTGTTATAGGTGTGCGCGCGCCTGTCTTGTCCTCGTCCTTCGTTTGATATGCTGATTCGGGATGCGACTCCTTCTCCAGGATTGGTGGGGAGCGCTTCAGGCTCAAGCTCTGCACTCTACACCAACGCTCCCCTATTGGCGCATACCACTCCACGGCTCCGCGTCATCATCTCTCCACTCTTCAAAAGCCATTCAATGTCTCCATTCTAGGCCGCTGTCAGTCCAACAAACACTCTATGCACGACAGTCTAGTGACAGCGTGCCCAACGGAGTAGTTCAGCTATCACCTTAATATACAGAGCATTGTATCCAGTCTAAACCTTTATTGTACTCATTGCTACTTAAGTAAGTGCACCTTGTGAAATGTGATCTAGGGCAGGTAGTATAAGTAGGTATTTATGTCTATTCCACTGTTTAGCACCAGGTAGAGGGCAGGTTCCATTCACATTGTATTTATGTTTGATTAGGTAAGAGTAGGGTAGCCAGATAGTTAGGTTTTCTTTTATATCTGTTTATTACTAAGTTAGGAAGTCAGAGTTGGGGGTTATCTCAGTATTTAGGAAAGCGATCTTTTGTCTTATATTTGTTTCTTTGTTTTGGTTCCTGTCCGCGCCCTGATCACTCAACAGCACTGGTAGCACTGTTTATTCATAACTTTTGCACTAATTGTATGCCATACTTCTGATTGCTGTTAATAAAAGCTTAAGTTTGGCTTGAACCATCTTGCCTTGTTGCGTTCCTACTCCCCTAGACCCGGTGGGTCGTAACAGGGTGAGATTGTGGTAGGTATCCAAGAAGTCCTGCTGAAGGATATCGTGGTGCATCAGGCTCTCGGACGCCAAGGTCCTCTGAGCCAGGCGTCCCAGCTCGCCTTCCTTCACCCCCAGCAGGAACAGCCGGACGACTCCCAGGCCCGGAGCGATGTTCTCGTCGCCCCACGTCCGTCGTATGGCATCCCGTGCCTCTACTTCATGAGCCTGGGTGGGTATCAGCAGCACTAGGAACGGTGCTGGTTTCCCCTCCGGGCATTTGTCTATCTCGTTAATGATGTAGGCCGCGAACGGCTCCGGTGACGGCGTGCCACTTGAGCCTCCCTCTTCACCTTGGCTGGCAGCTCCCGGGGAGTGAGGGGAGACGAGATACGGGAGCGAGAGGAGACACAGGAACGCAGCGATGTGCGCACAGTGGAGGCGTCTTCTCCCCCGCATGGCGTACATACGGCAGCTGCCACTTGGACCGCAGTCACGTTGGTGAGGTTGTCTGCCCCTCCTCCGTGCAATTCAAAGGGTTAGTTTCAGGCACCTGTAGCTGCAGTATGTATCTGAATAATGACTAGAATCCTGTACAATTAATGGGTGTCAATCTGGGACTACAGGTCTTTATATACGCTCTGATCAGGGGGTCTCATCTCATCCCCGATGATGTCACTATGAGACAACCATATTCGGGCAGTGGTGTACAGTAACTAAGTAACTAAGTACATTTACTCAAGTACTGTACTTAAGTACAATTTTGAGGTACTTTTACTTTACTGAAGTATTTCCAATTGTCTATACTTTTACTTCAATACAATTATTAAATTACAATTATTATTACAAAACATACATTAACCACCTCAGCCCTATACTTTGGCTATTTGAAAATAGCAGATCTACAAGCTCACAATGCTTCGTGATGCGACACAGATGTGCAAAATATTTTCATACATTGATTTTTATACATTTGAAAACTTGTGTAATGGGACATTCTGCATAATGAGTACCTTCTACTTTTGGTAATTTAAGTACATTTTGATACCAATACTTTTGTACTTTTACTCAAGTAAAATCCTGGGCTTTTACTTGTAACAGAGTATTTCTACATTGCATTATTGATACTTTTATTTAAGTAAGGAATTTGAGCGTTATGATTACGATGGTTGTATAAGGGAAAGCACTTTTATTGAAATTTTCTGGCACAGGATTCAATCCTCTACGCCAGACTCGACACAATATAAATATTTATTTTCAAATTGCGACATTCACAATTCACAATATACTACCCTTCAACCCACCCCACCCCACAACCCACATACAATCCCCCAATATACATACGGTACACACATAATTTCATTTTTACATTAAAAAATGTTAAAATCTGTTTGTTAACCAGTCTATGAAGTTACAAGCCAGCCCTATAATTGTACAGAAAGTCTTTTGATGACCAGAATTTGTCAAGTCTATTCTTGAAGGTATTGACCGAAGGAGCCTGGACCACTTCCTCTGGAAGTTTGTTCCATGTTCTTACAGCTCGAAGTGTAAAGAAATTCTTTCTCTTTTCAGAGTTACAGTGTAGTGGTAGCAATTTTAGGGAATTCCCTCTCAACTCGTACCTATTGTCCCAGAAGTGGACAACAGGCTCGGCTGTGAAGTCATATATCTGGTGAACAAGTTTATAGACCTCAATCATATCTCCTCTGTGTCTCCTATAGACGAATCCACAGACGCGCTGCCTGTAGGCGGCCATTGCTGCGGTGTCTCGTTCGCGGAGCGTTGACACCGCAGCAATGGCTGCGCGCAGGGCAGCGCTCCGTGGATTCGTGTATAATATACACGAATCCACTAAATTGGATTGGATTGAATTAACTAAATTAATTCCAGGTCTGAAAGAAATGTCATATGAAGAAAGTTTAAGACATTTACAGTTACCAACGTTAGTATATACACTGTATATACTAACGTTGGTAACTGTAAATGTCTTAACCTTTCTTCATATGACATTTCTTTCAGACCTGGAATTAATTTAGTAGCCCTTCTCTGAACCTTCTCAATTTTCTCGATATATTTGATTTTGTAAGGACACCAGACTGAGCTTGCAAATTCAAGATGAGATCTCACCAAGGATTTGTATAATGGTATAAATAATTCTTTACGTAAGTTTAAAAAAGTTCTTCTGATTACTTTGGTGTGCATTTGTTGGAAGCATCAGTGGCTAGAGAGAGAAAGGAAGCCTTTATATAATCAGTGTGGGTCTCCACAGAGAATGGTGCCAGTACATTTTCACAGAGTGCTTTTTCCACATGTGATTCCTTTAGCTATGGTTGAATCATTGTAGATTTCTCTATCTACTTTAATGCCACAGTCAACACTCCTGTTAGTAGGACCGATGGTGTTTGACAGAGTGATATACTTCACAGCAGGGGTCTTCAACGTTTTCAGGCCAAGGACCCCCTAGCTGAGAGAGAGATGAAGCAGGGACCACTTCCATATTCTATAACATTCTGTTTCAGATTAAACTTTTTTTTGTTTACTTGGTATTCTCTTTTTTGCCTCTACACACCTACCTCTTTGCCAAATATAGCAGATCTACAAGCTCACAACGCCTCGCAGAAAAGGGATGCTAGGGTCCAAGTGGTTAAGGTAAAAAAAATAAATCATATCACACAAAGATTTGGCGGACGCCTGTAGTAACTCTGAGGACCCCCTAGGGGTCCCGGACCCCCTGTTGAAGACCCCTGCTTTACAGAGCTCTGACTGGTGCTTGTTATTCTGTTCTGGTGATCCAACGGGGTGGTAAAATGATGAGAGGCTTGATGCACAGCACTCTTCACATTTGTGCGATGTTTATCTGTCAAAGCATGCCTTTCAATTGCACCTCTGCCTTTGCTGCTGAGTCTGTTCTACACACAGTGCAAAATGTATGAAATTCGTCAATGCGACTCTTTTTTTTAATTAACTCCAGTTCCTTGCTCCATTGCTCACTAAAAGTTTTTCTTTTCGGCATCTTTGGAAGATTATCTGCGTTTCACAAACAATAAGCCTGAACAGGATGGGTTAGCGGCGCCCCAGCCTGTGTCTTCCGTGAGGAAGAAGCCCAACAAATCCACGGAGAGGCCTTTAGGAGGGCCATTCAAGCAAGACTCATCTGCTGGAACTCAAAGTTATGCCAAAGGCATCTCCTTTTAAACTGTGGGCCGATGACGTAAGCTCACTGCTAATTGTGACGTCAGATGGCTGACAGCAGGTTCAACCAGGTGCTTCTTCTCTCAGAGATGATGCAGCTATGTAGATCAGGGGTTTTCAACCTTTTTCATGCCAAGGACCCCTAAATTGATATACATTTGGCCGCGGACCCCCAATTGAAAATGTTTTGTGCCAGGGACCCCCAGAAGCAAAGATATGAGTTAACTTTCGCTTTAAAAAATATAAATATTCAAAGATATGCACACTTTTTCAAGGTTTTTCAAAAATAGCAGATCTGCTATTATATCTGCTATTTTTGAATAGCCAAAGCTAAGTGGTTAAAAATGATTGTGACGCTATTAACTAATTTTGCTGGGGACCCCCTGGCACTCCCTCAAGGACCACTGGTGGTCCCCGGACCACTGGTTGAAAACCACTGATGTAGATGACAACTAGTTCATTAGATCATTGGAACACACAGGGTTCTTGCTTTACATTTCCTGAAAAGTATAGGCACTCGATATACAACCCATTTATATTCATATTCACAATTTTCATATATACGCATTTATATATTCATATTCACAATTTCAATACATATATTAAAGGTAGGGTAAGTGATTTGCTTTGGTTAAAATAAGTGTTAAATAGCTCTATATTGTGATAGTACTCATTGCTATAGAGTGTTTGTTCAGTATTAGGAGTCTCCTTGTCTCTCCAGCTCTTTATTAAACAGAAAAGCATTTTTGTTTCAGTTTCAGTTTCATTTCCAATTTTATCCAATCAGGATAGAGAACTCAATCAGGATATAGATTAAACAAGTGAAACTGGAAGTGATGACACTAAGAAATGAGCAGACAAAATTGGAACTGGAACACTATACAAATTAAGCTTAAAAATGGGTACTTTCTCCTGATTGGCTGAGATTTTGACACCTACCGAAAAATGTATTTTCTGTTTATTAAAGAGCTGGAGAGACGGGGAGACATCTGTTACTGAATAAACACTCTATAGCAATGATTACTATCAGAATACAGTGTTTTAACCTTTTAACAAAATACTTTTTGTGTTAACCAAAAAAATATCACTTACCCTACCTAAGTCTTTTTCAAATGACTTTTGAGAATTGATATTCTCAATTTCGTCTTTGTTTTCATGTTTTACCGACAAGGTTTGGCCTTAAAGAGAGAAATGTCCTCTGTTTTGTCTGTTTAGTAACTTAAAACTATAAACTTAAATTAGTTAAAGTATTTAATTATCCAATTAAACACATTTTAGACTAGTTTAAAGCAGAATAATTATATGAACTAGAAACAAAATTTTTAAAATAAAATAAGCGTGCCTTCCACTCACTGTGTTTTAGCTCCCTTTGATTACTTGTAAGTACTTTTACTCAAATACAGTAATGTTATAGTACAACACTGCATCTGGAGCAGCAACAGAATGAATATAAAATATTTTGACTCAATGTATTTACTTTTAAATATGTTTTGCTCAATGTATTTACTCATTTTAACAACTTTTATTATTACTGAACAACCTTAAAGTATTTTTACTCATTGTATGTACATTGAAGTATTTTTACTCATTTTAACAACCTTTTAGTAGGTTTACCCATTTTGACAACTTTTAAGTATTTATTACTCATTTTAACACATTTTAAGTATTTTTTAAATTGTGAAAATCGGGGTTGACTACATCCATGAAACTAATGTTGTTTCTGCAACAGCACAAGTACTTCTTTGAAGTGCAATGACATGTTTTCATCACATGATGGCGGTACTGCCTTCTCTACTGTGAACGTGGTTGGTTCTTGCTCCCAGAATCAGCTTTATTGACACAGATCTGTTTAACTTTAACCTACTACAAAACAACAATAAATACATCAATAAAACAACTATTTGTCTTGTGATGATGGTCACAAATGTCTATTTCTATAAAGCTAATATTACTTATTTTGACATTCAGCCCTCACAAGTATAGTTATGCAAGTGTACACACACGCACACACGCCTTCTCTCTCTCTCTCTCTCTCTCTCTCTCTCTCTCTCTCTCTCTCTCTCTCTCTCTCTCTCTCTCTCTCTCTCTCTCTCTCTCTCTCTCTCTCTCTCTCTCTCTCTCTCTCTCTCTCTCTCTCTCTCTATACACACACACACTCCGGTACAGTAGGTGGCGGTACGCACTGTACACGTGGGTATTTCACCCGGCATTCCAGTGACAGAATGCTAGCTGGAGCTCCGTTCCATTATCAACAACAAAACTTCCGGTGTGTGAGCTAGCAACAATAAGGTTTCCGGTTGCCTTCAAAATAAGATCATAATTTTAAAATGTTTTTTTTAAAGACACAAATCCATTTCAAAAATACATTTATGATATATGTCTTTTAAATGGCTCATACTAGAACACTTCTAAGACTACCTGTGGTTCTTGAGGGAGTACCAGGGGGTCCCCAGCCAAATTAATACTTAGGAACCAAATTGACCCTTATATGTCTGTAACTCTGAGAGTGTACAAATGGAACCAAATGGACCCTAACGGGTCCATTTGGTTCCATTTTGTACACTCTCGGAGTTAAATGAACAGTGATACAGTGTAGACTGGGGACCCCCAAGAAATCTAAATGGTTGAGTCCCTGGCATATCTTTTCAAATGGGGGTCCCTGGGCTAATACTTGTCAATTTGGGCGTCCTTGACGCGAAAAAGGTTGAAAACCACTGCTCTAGAGTGTACTCTTATTCTGAAGAGATTGTCCACCGGAAGTCTTCTTGCTGCTAAGTTATTGCTGCTCACGGAACACAGCTGACTGGAGGACTAGTGTAGTTGTTTTGGTGTAACTTCAGTAGTTCTTCATCAACAGGGACCATCATCATCATCATCATGTCGTTCTGCTCCTTTTTAGGTGGAGAGGTCTTTAAGGACCACTTCAGTCCAGGTCAGGTTTTATGTCTCCTTCTGTCTTCTTACATTCACATTCATGTCATTTTAACAACCGTGTGAAGAGTGACTTTAAAACAACAACTAGCCGGTGGTAAAGGTTACCTAATGTAGTCTCTCACAGAGTCCGTCATGGATGAACTTCAACACTGGTGTTTGCACGTTCTCCCTTCTTGCTCCGTACATCTGCATAAACGTTCAGATTTCAATTATAAAGTGCTTCTCCCCATGACCAAGGATGTTACAATTATGTACGGGCCCTCAGACGTACCCGTACATTCCGTATTGTTCAATAAAAAAGCATTTTAATCTGATCTGTGGCCATTTTCTCATAGAGTTATAACGTATATCAGAGTGCAATACACCTCCCAACCGACAGGGTTGCGTAATTGAAAGCTTATGGGGAAAATACTAAGAAAATGGCCACCGATCGGATTAAAATGGTTTTCATTGAACAATACAGAGATACTGTTTTTGTTCTGAGGGCCCGTGCATAATTGTAACATCCGTGGTGACCAGGTAAGCACTTTATATTTGAGATTTGGACGTTTATGTAGATGTACGGACCAAAGAGGGAGAAAGTGCAAACGCCAGGTTGAAGTTCATCCATGACGGTCATATAATATGACAGTCATGTTTCAGGGCTACTGTAGCTACTTTAGCCCAGAGGTCTTAAAAACATTGATTCTAAGCAGATAACGACCTAATGGTCTGATATAATAACTCATATATTATGAACTTATATACAAATGTACTTAACTTACTGCTAAGTACGTTGTTGTAACCTACTTTTATGATCATTACACAAGCCAGTGGTTATTACACAATAAAGTTACATCAGAGTTACAGTAGCTGGATGGCAGTGTTGGAAAAAGTACTAACATTTCTTTACTTAAGTAAAAGTACCAATACCACAATGTAGCAACACTCTGTTACAAATTAAAGTCTGGCATTAAAAATGTACTTGAGTACAATTACAGTACTGAAAGTAAAAGTACTCAATATGCAGACTTAGTCCATGAGCCAGACAAGATTTCATTATCGAAAGAGTGGGCAAAACCATACCTATATTAAATTGTTTATAGGGTCAATATAAGTAAATAAATATATGATAACCTTTCCACAGGATTAGCTTTTTCATAGTTATCACACATTTTGTTATTTTCCCCATACATGACACGTGAAAAATGTCAAAATTAAAAAAATAGTTATGATAATGAAACTTCCCCAGTTGATTACTTACATGAAGACAATGATTTATCGTATTACAAGTTTTCTGAAATTGTATATTTAAATGTGCAAATTAGGCATTAGGAAAATATGCCCGAATTTGCATAACTTTCCGGAATCAACATTGGAACATTGGACAAAGCCAGAGTCAACATTCTTATTTCATTTTGTTAAGATGTTGGAGTAAAAGGTTTTTAACGAGGGAATATTCAATATCTGGCTCAATTTTGGGGCTCTGGCTCATGGACTAAATGCCTAATTTGCATATTTAAATATACAATATCAGAAAACTTGTAACAAAAATCATTGTCTTCATGTAAGTAATCAACTGGGGAAGTTTCATTATGATAACAATTTTTTAAAATTGTGTCATTTTTTTCACCTGTCATGTACGTATGGGGAAAATAACTAAATGTGTGATAACTATGAAAAAGCTGCTCCTGTGGAAAGGTTATCATATATTTATTTACTTATATTGACCCTATGAACAATTTAATATAGGTATGGTTTTGCCCACTCTTTCGATAATCATTGCTCAATTTTGGGGCTCTGGCTCATGGACTAACTGTCCCATTTCACAAGCTTCCAAATGTATAATAATGCTTTGAAAATAGCAGATCTACAAGCTCACAATTCGCGACGCATTGTGAGCTTGTAGATCTGCTATTTCCAAATAACCTAAGAATACATAGGGCCGAAGAGGTTTGTGCGTTTTGTATTCATAATCAAAATCTACAATGTAATTAAAGTTTTCAAATAATTGTAGTGGAGTAAAAGTACAATATTTGTCTCTGAGATGTAGTGGAGTAGAAGTAAAATTATTGAAATTATTGTTTTTTTTCAAAAAACTTTACTCCGGTAAAGTAAAAAATACCTCAAAAGTGCACTTGAGTACAGTACTTGAGTAAATGTACTTAGTTACTTTTACACCACTGCAATAAAGTTACATCAGAGTTACAGTAGCTGGTGATACATTTAAAGCGGCACTATGTATATGTAAATGTTTTTAAATTCATAAAATAAAATGTTGTCCAATCTGTATGGTAGAGAATGTTAATACAATATAACTTATACAATTGGGGTGGTTGCCATTGTGTGGTGATGAACGCAGCATCTCTCATCCCTCTGCTCTCTCTCTCTCTCTATCTCTCTATGTCTCTCTATGTCTCTCTATGTCTCTCTCTCTGCAGGCATGTATGTGTGTGTGAAATGTGAGCACCAGCTGTTCTCCAGCAGGTCCAAGTACGAGCACTCGTCTCCATGGCCGGCCTTCACAGAGACCATCCACCAGGACAGCGTCTCCAAACACCAGGAGAGACCCGGGGCCTACAAGGTCATCTCACACTCATTCATTCATTCATACATACATACACACGCAGTGGTGGAAAAAGTACTCACGTGTTTTACTTAAGTAAAAGTATCAATACTGCAGTGTAGAAGTACTCTGTTACTAAGTAAAAGTCCGGAAGAAAAAAATGACTTGACTAAAAGTACGAAAGTATTGGTATCAAAATGTACTTAAAGTACCAAAAGTATAAGTACTAAAATATTTGAAAATAGCAGATCTACAAGCTCACAACGCGTCGCATCGCGACTCGTTGTGAGCTTGTAGATCGGCAAAAGTACTCAAGTTATTTACTTAAGTAAAAGTACCAATACTGCAGTATGGAAATATTCTGTTACAAGTAAAAGTCCAGAATAAAAAAATTACTTGAGTAAAAGTACAAAAGTATTAGCATCAAATTGTACTTAAAGTACAAAAAGTAAAAGTACTAAAATGTTTGAAAATAGCAGATCTACAAGCTCACGCTTGTAGATCGGCTAAATAGGGCTAAAGTGGTTAATGTGTGTTATGTTGGGCGTGGGGTTTCTCCAGGTGCTTTGTGGGAGGTGTGGTAATGGACTGGGCCACGAGTTCGTGAACGACGGCCCGGGCAAAGGACTGTCACGCTTCTGAATCTTCAGCAGCTCCCTGAAGTTCCTCCCTAAAGGTACAAACGGCCTGGTTCTGTAGAGCGTTGCTTCTTAAAGTGGGGTCCGGGGTCCCCCCCAAGGGGTCCTTGAAGGAGTTCCAGGGGGTCCCCCAGCTAAATGATGGATAGTTATAGGAACCAAAATGGACCCTTATGGGTCTGTAACTCTGAGAGTGTACAAATGGAACCAAATGGACCCTTATGGGTCTGTAACTCTGAGAGTGTACAAATGGAACCAAATGGACCCTTATGGGTCTGTAACTCTGAGAGTGTACAAATGGAACCAAATGGACCCTTATGGGTCTGTAACTCTGAGAGTGTACAAATGGAACCAAATGGACCCTTATGGGTCTGTAACTCAGAGAGGATACAAATGGAACCAAATGGACCCTTATGGGTCTGTAACTCTGAGAGTGTACAAATGGAACCAAATGGACCCTTATGGGTCTGTAACTCTGAGAGTGTACAAATGGAACCAAATGGACCCTTATGGGTCTGTAACTCTGAGAGTGTACAAATGGAACCAAATGGACCCTTATGGGTCTGTAACTCTGAGAGTGTACAAATGGAACCAAATGGACCCTTATGGGTCTGTAACTCAGAGAGGATACAAATGGAACCAAATGGACCCTTATGGGTCTGTAACTCTGAGAGTGTACAAATGGAACCAAATGGACCCTTATGGGTCTGTAACTCTGAGAGTGTACAAATGGAACCAAATGGACCCTTATGGGTCTGTAACTCAGAGAGGATACAAATGGAACCAAATGGACCCTTATGGGTCTGTAACTCTGAGAGTGTACAAATGGAACCAAATGGACCCTTATGGGTCTGTAACTCAGAGAGGATACAAATGGAACCAAATGGACCCTTATGGGTCTGTAACTCTGAGAGTGTACAAATGGAACCAAATGGACCCTTATGGGTCCATTTGCTTCCATGTGTACACTCTCAGAGTTACATTAACAATGATTTAACAATATAAATTGGGGTCCCAGAGATAGAAATGCCATTAAATGGGGGTCCGTAGCCTAATGCCTGTCAAACTGGGGGTCCTTGAAATTAGCTAGAGCCGTAAAAAATCTTCTCTTATGGGGGGGGGGGGGGTCCCTGGCATATCTTTTCAAATGGGGGTCCTTGGCATATCTTTTCAAATGGGGGGTCTAATAAGTGTCAATTTGAGGGTCCTTGACGTGAAAAAGTTTGAGAACCACTGCTGTGTTGGTTATGTGAAAAAATGCTCACTATGTATATGAAGGGTGTGCCGATGTATCGTCCCGCGATACGTTTTCGTGACGATATATATATATATATCGTTTTGCCGTTTTTGAAAAAACAAAAAAATATTATTGCAATAATAATAATGCAAAAATAGAAGTATTTGTTTGCATTTGCTTCCCCCCCCATATATTTCATAATAAAAAAGTGCCATATCGTATCGTATCGATATGTGAGCAGGGTTGCCAGATCTGCCTATTATAATTTCCCCGCAATATTTTATTTGAAAATAGCCGATCTACAAGCCGATCTACAACGCGTCGCGATGTGAGCTTGTAGATCTGCTATTTTCAAATAGCTGATGTATATGTTAAAGTGCTCATGTGGCCCATACCATAGTCGCTTCGTTTGGGCTGGTTTTCCTAGACCTGGTTGCTTGTTTCTCTCACAGAATCTGGCAACACTGATCGTGTTCCTTTCATAGCTATAGAGCGTCGCAGTTCCCGCCCACTTCCTGTTTTTTTTGGTGCCGGAAGAAAAAACTCAATGCATTTTTCCATTGACATTTCCAAAAATATTTATATCTATTAATTTAAGCCTCGAATCAAGCCATCATGACATGACATGAATCATGACCATAAACGTTTGATTCTGTGATTTTTTTTTTGTTGAAAACGGCAAAACAAAGGGTTTTTATTAAATATAGTATATCATATAATTAAATATAAAATAAAAAAAAATCACAGAAAAAAACGTTTTATGGTCATGATTCATGTCATCTCGTGATGGCTTGATTCGAGGCTTAAATTAATAGATATAAATATTTTTGGAAATGTCAATGGAAAAATGCATTGAGTTTTTTCTTCCGGCACCAAAAAAAACAGGAAGTGGGCGGGAACTGCGACGCTCTATTACGCTGTCATTAACCACCTCCAACCTGGCATCCCTGTTTAGTGCATGTGATAATAAGGCAAACATGTTGATAATACTGTGGGAAACGGAAAACGATGTTGATAAATTAGCCGATTTACAAGCTCTCAATGTGTCACATTACGATGCATTGTGAGCTTGTAGCTCTGCTATTTCTGAGTATTTACTCAAATACGCTCACGCAATGTACAATTAAGCACAATATTTGGATCCGAGATGTAGTGGAGTAGAAGTAAAAGTATTGAAAATTGGAAATACTCCGGTAAAGTAAAAGTACCTCAAAATTGTACTTAAAGAGGTGGTGCCATGGTTTTGCACTTTTTCTGTTTTTCATGTGTCTATGAGGTCGATATAACTTCATTAAGCCCCCTGGTGGTGTTTTTATGGTGTTTTGTGTCTTCTCTGACTATTTTGAGTTTCTACCTGGAGGCTGAAACCTTGAGGGTCAAACGTGCCAATAGAGAAACAGCGCTTTAGTGACATAGTAAAAACATACCCTCCCCCTCATTATCATAACACAACAGGTGTGGGCATGAGGAGGAGGAGGAGGGACTAGGACAGGTGGGTGGTGCTAAGGTGGTGGACGAGGTGCTAAGGTGAGAACCAGGTATACTTAATGATGATTATGATTATAATGATTATGTTTTAGGGGGGGGGGGGATCACTGAAAATCACGGCACCCCGTCTTTAAGTACAGTACTTGAGTAAATGTACTTAGTTACTTTACACCCACTGACTGTAAGGCTGTTGTTTGTGTGCTCCTGTTGTTCACAGACAAGGTGGATGGACAGTAAGGTGAGCTGATGGAGGTCCAGGATGGATGGATGGAGCTGTGTGTGTTCCTGTCAGCGTGGGGGACAGTGGATGATGGGTTCTGGGACAAAGCCCTAACCTGGGACCTCCAGGACTCTGATGGAACCGTGGACCCCTCTGGACTGCAGGGACAGACAGACAGACCGCTCAACACAGACACACACAAACAAACAAACAGCCAATAATGAGTTGGCGTCGTTCACAACTAAATCTGTTTATCACATTGTCTTAGCAAAGTAACAAGTAACTAAAGTTTTCAAATAATTGTGGTGGAGTAAAAGCACAACATTTGCCTCTGAGATGTAGTGGAGTAGAAGTAAAAGTATAGACAATTGGAAATGCTTAAGAAGTACTTAAGAACAGTGTTTGAGTTAATGTACTTAGTTACTTTACACCACTGTCTACCATACAGATTGGACACACTTACATGTTATGAATACAACAAAAAGTTAAATTGTGAGGCTTTAAAGTGTAATGCACTGTTTTCAATGATTCTCAATTGTGCATTCTTGTTTTTAGTCCATATGCGTATTTGACAGTGAAACATTACACTAATTCAGCGTATTTAATTTACGAACTAAGATAAGAAACTCTGGGACATTCACTTTAATCAGTACAGGTCAGGACAGTTAGTGGTTTCTTTAGCTTGAATTATATTTCAGGTTTAGCATAAACACTAGTGTTCATTTTTACACCAAATCTTGATTTAGTTTTAGTCATAGTCTTTTGAATCAAATTCCATTTAGTTTTAGTCTTATTTTATTCATCTGAAATGTTTTAGTTTTTGTCTAGTTTTAGTCGACTAAATATAAGATTATAGTCGACTAAATCTACAGTTGATTTAGTCGACTAGAATGTATGTTGGCGGTGCCTTGATGGCGTCGTAATGGCTGATTTTACACGTGGTTGCATGCTGAAAATAGCAGATCTACAAGCTCACAACGCGTCGCGCTGCGACGCGTTGTGAGCTTGTAGATCTGCTATTTTCAGAGCACAACACCTGAGCAATAAAGCATAGTCTTTTAGTTCTACTGGATCTCTTCTCCACTACTCCACTCCCTAACATTTTAGTCTAGTTTTTATTTGTTGACGAAATTGTCAATATATTTAGTCTTAGTTTTAGTCATCATAGCTTAGTTTTTTATTTAGTTCTTATTTAGTTTTATTTAGATCTCTTCTCCACTAGTCCCTCCCTAACTTTTTCGTTTTTTATTTGTTGACGAAATTATCAATATAGTTAGTCATAGTTTTTCTCAGCATAGCCTTTAGTTTGTTTTTGTCCGTGAAAGAAGGGAATTTTGTGAGCTTGTAGATCAGCTATTTTCACTACCTTTTGCGTGACACTGTCATACGACAAAGTATAAAATAGGGCATCAGTTTATTAAAAAGATGAAATATGGAAATACTATATTTCTGCCCGACAACAATGATATGATTTAAGTCTTTACATTAAGTTCTGCATATGCAACAATGTAGGTACACAGGACAAACTTGAATGATTTTAATCATGTCCATTTAGTAATTTACTGTGTGGTGAACTCACTGACAATACCATACACGTGCATTGTTTTGGTTGATATTTGGAAGTGGAAATATGCATTTTTGATGTAGATAAAAGTATATATATTTATATATATATAGTTTTAAAAAAGCAAACGTCAAATGTGCAAAGAGACAGAACTATAATTTTGTAATGAGAATCTTGCATTGCTTTATCAATAGTGATAAATGAACGAATAAATAAATATAATTTTATAAAGAGAATCATTCACTGCTGTATCCATATGGTTCTTGAGTCTGTTTTTACTGGTTAATGCATGAGACTTAATCAGGTCATTTATCCCATTAAAACCGGAAACGTTTAGATTTTAGCGTTGGCTACTAGAAAAAAATGCATATTTACAAGCTCGAGCTTGTACATCTGCTATTTTTGAAAAATCTTGAACATTTTCTGCAAATCTTTGAATACATATATTTCTAAAGCGAACCTTCAAATCTTTGCTTCTGGAGGGTCCCTGGAACAAAATATTTTACAAACGTTCGCTTAAAAAAATATACATCCAAAGATTTGCACAAATCTGCACGACTTTTCAAAAATAGCTTATCTACAAGCTCGTAGCACGGCATCTGCTTTTTTTGAATAGCGAAAGAGATCTAAATTTGACACAGACGCTTTCCTGGTTTTAATGGGTAGAATTCTGTCCCACGGTGGACGGATGAATGACATTTTGTTTTCAACCCATGTCACTGTTCAGCTGTGTGTAATAATGAATATACTGCCACCATGAGGTAGACATGAGAACATGTTTTCCACAAATAGAATGGTGTGTCACTGCCATCTGACCTGTCACCTGACCTGTATGTGTGTGTGTGTATGTATGTGTGTGTATACGCACATGTTGGTTTTAGCTGTGGCCAGGGCCGTGTTTACGCACAGGCAATGTAGGCAAATGCCTATGTCCTGTCGGGGGGGGGCCCGAAAATTGTACCCATGAAAAAAAAAAAAAAAAAAAAAAATCATTTTTCTTTATTATTTTTTTTGAAAAACAAACAACTGAGAAATAAAACTTATATTTTTTATATATATCACTATTTTCTTTTTTTTGATTTTTGAACACTGAAATTATGCTGCTGTAAACTGCATTTTAACATCCAAACTTGTAGTCTGGCAGTGCCGTGCGGCGGCCGCGGATGCGGGGGGTGGGGGGTTTGGTTGAGGGGGGGGGCAGGGACGTGGAGACAATCTACACTTCATGGAGTACAGAATTAACCGAAATAACCGAATTAATGTAACAAAAACACCCCCAAAAAAGTAACAGACCCGGTGGAAAACCGCAAAAAAAATTTCGCGCACGCGCGAAGAACGCACGGGGCACATGCACGCGCGCTGCGCGCGCGTGCATGTTCCCAGGGGGGGGTCCGAAAACTGTCGGGTGCCTAGTACTCATTCTGACCTTAACACGGCCCTGGCTGTGGCCTGTGGTGGCTGCTCTCCGTAATCCCCAGTCTTAATCCTTTCAGACCCAAAGTTATCTGGCATGATGGATGAAATGTCATATTGCACTTTCTCCGGTGGAGAAGAATATAAGAACCATTTCCAACCTGGTGAGTTTGAATGCAGTGAGTCAGTGGGAACGTTGCAGATTTCAAGGGCCGTGAAAAAGCCAAGGCTGATATATATCATTTGTTTTCCCCGCACAGGTTACAAGCCATTTAGACCCCGAGGCAGATTCTAAAAACACTTTATAAAGTGTTTCTGAAAAACGTTCAGAAAAACGCATCTGTGTCATTTTAGATTTGTTGCCTTTTAGATTACTGTTGCCTCCCACAATTTTCAAATGTTTCCCGTCATACAGTCTGGGACTCGGAAGCTCTGATCATGATTCAAATATAAACCGGATGTGAAGCCTCCTCCCCACTTCCGTTTTGTCTTTACAGTCGTGCAAATGTATCCTAATATGAATCAAATTTATCTAAGTATATTTAGCTTGCTGCTTAGCAGAAATGGAAACAAAATAATAAAATGTAAAGATATTTTGAAATATATTTTCGTGAACGGAAGTGCCAGTTTCCTCTCTCGGGTTTCGGGAGGTGTAGTTCCAGACTCTATATAGCAGTGCTTCTCAAACTTTTTCATGCCAGGGACCCCCAAATTGATATATATTTGGCCGCGGACCCCCATCTGAAAATATGTTGTGCCAGGGACTCCCAGAAGCAAAAGATTTGTGTTAAAATGTTCGCTTTAAAAGAAATGTATTCAAAGATTTGCGCGAATCTTCAAGATTTTTTCAAAAATAGCAGATCTACAAGCTCATAGCGCGGCACTCGGTGCCGCGCTATGAGCTTGTATATCTGCTATTTTTGAATAGCCAAAGTATAAAAGGTTACAATTATTGTGATGCTATATTCACATATTTTGCTGGGGACCCCCTGGAACCCCCTGAAGGACCCCCGGGGGTCCCCGGACCCCACTTTGAGAACCAATGCTATATAGCATTCGGAGATTGCGGAATAGTTGTCTGGCTGCGCGAGACTGCATAATAACCTACAACCGGAACTGACGCCCACTCTCCGCTGGAAACGTGTGCATGAAGGTCAGCCTTATGCAGCTTGTTGTATAACCCTGAAACAGAAAACAAACCAGAGGAACCCCCTGGAAGACGAGATGATGCATCTCAAGGGGTTTATCCTCCAATAAAATGTTCAAATAAAAAAGAAAATCCGCCTACTACAGGGTTTCATGCCCTTAAAACCCCTCGGCCTGTGAGACATGAAAGAATAACACATTCACTGTCCTCTCTGCACATTTTGAAACAACCTTCTGAAATGTTTGCCATGGTGAATAGGAGTGTACACCACAGCAATACTCTTGTCTTTTCCCCTCCTCCCAGGTATATACGTGTGCTCCGAGTGTGGACATGAGTTGTTCAGCAGCACTTCAAAGTTTGAGCATTCCTCTCCTTGGCCGGCCTTTTCAGAGACCATACACCATGACAGTGTGTCCAAACGACCTGAGGCGTGGGGACCCTTAAAGGTGGGTTACTTACCGCTCTGTCTTAATAGCCGCAAGCAGTGTTGATTTTCACAGCTCATTTCGATTTAGTTTTAGTCATAGTCTTTTGAATAAAATTCCATTTAGTTTTAGTCATATTTTAGTCATCTGAAATGTTTTATTTTTAGTCTAGTTTTAGTCGACTAAATATCATAAGATTTTAGTCGACTAAATCTACAGTTGATTTAGTCGACTAAAATGTATGTTGGCGGTGCCTTGATGGCGTCATAATGGCTGATCTTACACTTGGTTGCATGCTGAAAATAGCCGATCTACAAGCCCACAACGCGTCGCAGCGCGACACGTTGTGAGCTTGTACATCTATCCATATTGGGGCAAGAGTGATGTCATGATGCTTGATGATGCAAGATTTGAGTCAGCTCTCGCTCTCCCAGTCTGGACTTCATGTTGTTGGTGTTTTTGCTGTGATTCCAGGTTTCCTGTGGGAGGTGTGGCAACGGATTAGGTCACGAGTTCTTATACGACGGACCCAGAGAGGGACTGTCCCGTTTCTGAGTGTTCAGCAGCTCACTGACCTTCATCCCTAAAGGTAGAGAGGCCTTCAGTGGACACTTCAACTCTGACTTTGTCTCTCTGTCTCTCCATCGCTCCCTCCCTCTGTCTCACGCACGCACACGCACGCACACATTATTATTATTATTATTATTTTAAGACCTTTTTAATACCAAAGTGGCCAAATTGTCAAATATTACGTAAGAAGGCAGACATTGTGAAAATCGCCGATCGGCTATTTTCACAATATTTATCTGTGGAACCAACCGAGTCAAACTAAATGTAATGGCTACAATTCCAAGTGCTTGTCAAGGTGGGGGTTCCCCAGTTCAGATATGAACCCTTGATGTATACAGTGGTGTGCCTTGGGCACTGAAAGGTGACTAAAACTAAGACTAAATATAATATTGACCATTTCGTCAACAAATAAAAAAAACTAGACTAAAATGTTAGTGAGGGACTGGAGGAGAAGAGATCCAGTAGAACTAAAAGACAAGTCATTTTATTTCTGGTTATGCGCTCGGGTGTTGCGCTCTGAAAATTGCAGATCTACAAGCTCGCAACGCGTCGCAGATCGGCTATTTTCAGCATGCAACCGAGTGTAAAATCAGCCATTATGACGCCATCAAGGCACCGCCAACATACATTTTAGTCGACTAAATCAACTGTAGATTTAGTCGACTATAACCTTATGATATTTAGTCGACTAAAACTAGACAAAAACTAAAGCATTTCAGATGACTAAAATATGACTAAAACTAAAAAAATAATTGCTGTCAAAATCAACAGTGCTCTAAGCACAGTGTTCTGTCTACAGATAAGGTGGATCGTGGACAGTAAAGGTGTGAGCTGTTAGGAGGCTGATGGTGTGGACAGTGGATGAAGGGTCCTGGGACAAAAGCCCTGTGACCGACCGGGACCTCCAGGACTCTGATGGTACAATGTCCTCACTGGGCCACCATAGGACGGGTGTCACCCAACCCAACTCAACACCTTTTGTTCTGCAGTGGGCTCAGTGGTACGCAGTTATACGCTCACACAGTACAGCATCCAAAATGTCCCACCCTGGACAGGGTTGCCAGATAATCTGCTTATTATAATTTCCCCGCAAGATTTTATTTGAAAATAGCCGAACTACAAGCTCACAACGATCTTCAAATAGCTGATGTATATGTTAAAGTGCTCATGTGGCCCATAGTCGCTTCTTTTGGGCTGGTTTTCCTAGACCTGGTTGCTTGTTTCTCTCACAGAATCTGGCAACACTGACCCTGGAACGTATACAATCTATTGTCGCACATTTTTTTTCGCTTGGCTTCCTTTGGCTCGCCTTTAACCACTTTAACCCCTATATAAGTAGTTGACCCGGAGTCTCCCATGAGGGCTCTATACTACAGTTTTTCGCCCCTCCTGTTTTCGTTCTTTTTACACCAAATATCTTCGCTGAAAATGTCATCTCTGCATGGAACTAATGTTCAGCAACTGAACAGCACACGTCTCGACTTCTTTGAAGTGAAATGACAAGTTTTCATCACAAGATGGCGCTGCCTTCTCTACCAAAACTGTCCCTGCTGTCTGAGCATGGTTGGTTCCTTTGATGTGCAAAGCATTTTACTGTATTACTCAGTGGTGGAAAGTAACTAAGTACATGTACTCAAGTACTGTACTTAAGTACAATTTTGAGGAATTTGTACTTTACTCGAGTATTTCCAATATCCAATAGCCTACTTTTACTTCTACTCGACTACTCCACTACATCTCAGAGGCAAATATTGTACTTTTACTCCACTACAATTATTTGAAAACTTTAGTTACTGGTTAAAAATGATTAGATATAAATGATTACATTATAAAACATACGTTAACCACTTTAGCCCTATTTTCTACCTATAGGCTATTTGAAAATAGCCGATCTACAAGGGTTGTGAGTTTGTAGATCTGCTATTTTCAAACATTTAGTACTTTTACTTTTGGTACTTTAAGTACATTTTGATACCAATACTTTTGTACTTTTACTCAAGTAAATTTTGAATTCCAGACTTTTACTTGTAAGAGAGTACTTCTACATTGCAGTATTGGTACTTTTACTTAAGTAAAACATTTGAGTACTTTTTCCACCACTGGTATTACTGTATACAGAGTTGTATTAATTCATCTGTATCATTAGCCTACCTATACAGTTTGTTATCATTTATAGTATAGAAAATGTAGTATTTATTTATTGGTGTGTGCATGCAGTATGTTCATAACCATGAACTATATGAAGTTCATCCTACAGATTACATGATTTACATGATTACAACAAATAAATGCATTCATCATAAACAAACAACTCATTTGTTTGTCTCTCTTGCTCTCGTCCCCCTCTCCCTCTCTTCGCCCTCCCCCCCCCATTGGTGGAAAAAGTACTCACATATTTTACTTAAGTAAAAGTATCAATACTGCAATGTAGAAATACTCCGTTACAAGTAAAAGTCCGGAATTCAAAATTTACTTGAGTAAAAGTACAAAGTATTGGTATCAAAATGTACTTAAAGTACCAAACGCAAATACTAAAATTTTAGCAGAAAATAGCAGATCTACAAGCTCACAACGCGTCGTGTGAGCTTGTAGATCGGCTATTTTCAAATAGCCTATGTATAAAATAGGGCTGAAGTGGTTAATGTATGTTTTACAATGTAATAATTTATATCTGCAAAGTAACTAGTAACTTAAGTTTTCAAATAATTGTAGTGGAGTAAAAGTACAATATTTGCCTCTGAGATGTAGTGGAGTAGAAGTAAAAGTACTGAAAACTGGAAATACTCCAGTAAAGTAAAAGTAACTCAAAATTGTACTTAAGTACAGTACTTAAATGTACTTAGTTACTTTACCACTCCCCCCCATGTCTCTCTTTCACCCCAGACAGTGTTTAAATTGCTTAATTCAATATTTTGATATGTCATATTCATATGATCAGACATAATAAGCCTATGAGCCCATTCAACTTCAAACTCTTATGTTAGGCCATGTTAGACTCATTGAAAACACCCGTCCCTGGTTCTGCTTTGTCCTTGTACTGCGTATGAGGGGACCATCATTTTTCAATTACTTCCCCCCCCCCCTTTTTTCATTTTTTATTAACCCATTTAGACTGGGAAAGCATCTGACTGTGTAATTTTTAGATTTATGGCTATTCAGAAATAGCAGATATACAAGCTCACCGAGTGCCGTGCTATGAGCTCGTAGATCTGCTTTTTTTGTGCAAATCTTTGAATATATGCGACCAAATTTGACTGGGAGACAGTCATCTAGCATTTTTTCATTTTCATTTTTTCCATGTCATATGAATCATAGCAAAATAATGATATTTTGGTTAATAAGAATTGAGTGAATAGTTTTGAAACTACAGCTTATAGAACTGAAGTCAAGTTAAAACCCTTAAGTAGAGAAAACGCCACTTGAATTAGAGGTTGCTAGCCATAACCTTGTATCTTAGCTACATGTTTATGCATTTTATTTCATATTTACATGTCGATTTAAGCTCTGACATTTATGTCAGACATACTCTAGTATATATATATATTTTTTTCATCTTTGTTTCTGGGGGGTCCCTGGAACAAAATATTTTACAAATGTTTAAAAAATATATATATTCAAAGATTTGCACACATTTTCACGATTTTTCAAAAATAGCAGATCTACAAGCTCATAGCGCGGCTTCGAGTGCCGCGCTATGAGCTTGTAGATCTGCTATTTTTGAATAGCCCAAAGGAATCTTAAAATGACAGAGATGCGTTCCCGGATTCAATGGATTAATAGAACAAATAATTGAAAAATGACAATGAAAGATTTCTCCTATTCACTGACTGAAAGTAGGGTCACCAAGGTTATAATGTGGATGTCGTCTCTGTCGGGTGGAAACCTCATATGTCCAAAACTGTTACTTTTCAGGATTCAAATTCCAAAATATCAAAAGTAGCAGATCTACAAAGAAACGCGCCGCGTTTCGCGCCGCGTTTCGCGCCGCGTTTCGAGCCGCGTTTCGAGCTTTGTAGATCTGCTACTTTTTATGCTTTTGTGTGACGCTGCTGCAGTGGCGTAGCCAGAACGCTAGCCGAGGCTGGGCCTCGGGAGTTGCGGGTGGGCACACATGCACGCGCGGCCGGACTCTTGAAAATTTGCGGTTATTAGCGGTTTTAGACACTTTTTTCGCGGGTTTGTGACGGATTTCGGATACCTATATATGCCCTGTTATCAAAATGGCTGAATATGATATAAAAAGAAATATATATATATATAATATATATAATATTTTTTTCATTTATTTTCTAATTTTTTTCTTGGGTGGGCAGAAAAAACTAATGGGTGGGCCCAGGCCTACCTATGCCCACCCGTGGCTACGCCCCTGCGCTGCTGTAGGATCAAGTAGGGCGTTAATTTACAGGGGGGAAAAAAACACGAAAAGTTAAAATATGGAGATAAGAGGTTTGTCTGCCTGACAGCGACGATTTGCTCGAGTCCTGAAACCCCGTTTCTGTTCTAAACCTGTTGACCCCTGCGTATGACCCCATACCTCTAGTCTGTCATTAATTGAAAAGGATAATATGTTCCTCATGGCAGCCCCCCCCCCCACACACACACACCCCCCCACACACACACCCCCCCCCCCTTGTGCCACCAGTACCAGCAGACACACAGCCAGGGTTGCCATGTCTGCTTATTATAAGCGACTTTGGGCTTGTTTTTCCGTAAAGTCGCTTGGTATTGGTAATTTGCGGGTTGCAGTTTTTTGGGTCTCGTTTCTAAAGTGTAGTTGCTTTAGGAAGTTGCAGTTTCCTAATGTCGTTTAAACCAGTGGTTCTCACACATTTTCATGTCAAGGACCCTCAAATTAATATGTGGCTATTTGTCCACGACCCCCCCCCCCCCGTCTAAAAATACCTACAAGCTTGTTGAGCTTGTAGATCAGCTATTTTCAAATAGCCGATGCGTATAGGTTTCAAGTGCTCATGTGGCCTATCATAGTTGCTTCTTTTGGGCTCGTTTTTTCAAAGTCTGGCAACACTGCACACAGTCTAAACAGTTTCTACCAGGGGGAGGAGGGGGGGAGGAGGAGGGGGGGGGGGGGGGGGTAGACAGACAGATAAAAGGACAGCGGGGAAAACAGACTGGGAGGAAAGACATGAGACGTGGTGGAGGGAGGGAGGGAGGGAGTGAGGGAACTGTAACTGTAATTAACGCACTGAGCGAATAGCCTCTCAAGCTGGCATGGGTGGGAAGGCAGCACAGCTGGATGGCAGGGATCCATTTGTAAACAAAAACAGAGGAGAGAGGAGAGCGGGGGGGGGGGGGCATTTTTTCCCAGTAACCACTTAAGCCATATTTACTTTGTCATGCGACAAATACAGAAAATAGCACATCTACAAGCTGCTCACAACAGCTTGTGGCTCTGCTGTTTTAGCTGTTTTTGAAAAAAAATTACTTACTTTTGAAAACGTGAAAGTCCCTATTACTTTGGGGGTATTTCTTTGTCACTGTACGTTTGCACATGCGTGAAGCCATCCTATAACTATTGGCGCGCAGTCGGTGCTATTAATACCTGCAGCGCCCGGGGAGCAGTTAGGAGAAAATGTTCATCATAACTCCATCCCGAGTCCACCGCTGGCAGCTAAAAACGTGAGCGGACGCTCCTTGCGCTAAATCGCATATTTCTATCGCTCGAAAATCATAATTTATTGTTGATGTCTGACGTTCATATTGACAGAAAACTCGCCACAGTGCTTTTGTCCCAAATGGGCCCCCGTAGTGTGTACAAGCGTTTGACTTGGATGGAATCACGGGGTGAAATCTCGTCTTGCGAGACTTCCGGAGGGAGGGGCGTGTCTAGCACAAACACTGTGGAGAGTTTTCTGTCAATATGAACGTCAGATATCTACTTGATTTTTGAGCGATCAAAATATGCGATTTAGCGCAAGGACCATCTTTCACGTTGTTAGCTGCGGGATGGAGATACGAAAATGTTCTACTGTGCCACTCGTTCTAGGGTATAATAACATCAGATGAAGGTAAGAAAAAGGCTAGTCCGGAATTCTCCTTTAAGTGTCTTGCTCAAGGGCACTTCAACACATAGTAGACTGGGCAGATCGGAGTTGAACCGGCGACCTAACGGCCTCTATATCCACTCAGCTATGCTTGTTAAACATACGTACGTAAATATCCAAAATAGACTTACTCTCTCGCTCGTTCTGCATCAGGCAAGATGATTGTATAAGGGTGTATATATATCTGTATACTTGTATACTATGACGTTACTCTTCTGTACTTGTATGCCCCTGTATCTGTAACTTGTACTGCTGTGCTGTCTCTGGCGCCTGAGTTTCCCCCGCGGGATCAATGAAAATATCTACAGTATCTATCTATCTAGTCAATCTAATCAACCTAATCTAATGCATGTATTTAATTCAGTCTGACTAATAGCAGGGATAAAGCCCACCTGCCATAAAAAAAAAAATGACCTGAGGGGTGGTATATCAAAAGCAGAGGCACCCCCCCCCCCTCAGCTAATGAAAACCCTGCAAACAGGAAGGAGGAAGTGAAGTGGTAGGGATGGTGGGACAGGATGGTGAGATGTTCCTCCGGGCTCATTCTGCTCTAGAGAAGAGGAAGGTAGCTGTAATTAGATTAAAGCTCTCCTCCTCCTCCTCCTCCTCCTCCTCCTCCTCCTCTTCCTCCCCAATGGCGAGCGTGACCGACCGTCCGACACTGAGCACATGTCTGCTGTCTGTGCCCTTGACCAGCGTTGCCAGATTTTTGCAAGAGGAATAAGCGGCCAGGCCTGTGAAAACAAGCCCAAAAGAAGCGACTATAGGCAAGCTTACAACGCCTTGCGAGACGTTGTGAGCTTGTAGATCTGCTATTTTCAAAAAAATATTGAGAAAAAAATACAATTCTTTTGAATATTTCCCTCCTTGGCACAAAATATTTTCAGATGAGGTTCTGCGGACAAATACATATTAATCTGGGGGTCCTTGACATGAAAAAAAAAACAACATTTAGGAAACACGAGCCCAAATGTGCAACTACACTTTAGAAACAAGCCCCCACCAAAAAAAACACAACCCGCAACCTCCAATATTTACAAGCAACTTTGCAGAAAAAAAAGTCCGGGAAAAAAAACGCTTATAATAAGCAGACATGGCATCACTGCCTTTGACTCATTCATTCATGGGACATTGAACATCTTGGTGTAATTGTAACTGATACAAGCCACTTGGCTTTCTGAACGTTCCAGACCCAGAGCCTCCCTCCATCCGCACCTGCTTCTGTTTTTGAGCCACACAGGAAAGCCGGGGTCGAGGAGGGCCTTCCGCTCCGTTTGCCCAGAAGGAATGATGACATTATATCCGGGTTCATCAAGGTATTTTTTTTTATCCCCCAGAAGACATCCTCAAGCACTCGCGGTGTCTTTGCGTCACACACGCCACATGTGTACGAGACCAGCGTTGCCAGATTTTGCGAGAGAAATGAGCAACCATGGACTTCTATGGAAACAAGCCCAAAAGAAGCGACTACTACAAGCCACATGAGCACTTTAAACCTAGTATATACTGTTACTGTATACATCGGCTATTTGAAAATAGCCGAGCTTGTAGATCTGCTATTTTCAAAATAACTTGAAATAAAATGTGGGATATTTTGGAGATCTTTGAAAACATTCTAACGCAAATAAATCCCCGGCACAAAACATTTTCAGATGGGGGTTATTAGGGACAAATACATCATTTGGGGGGTCCATGACATGAAAATATTTGAGAACCACTGGTTTAAATAATAATAATAATAAAAATGCCACAAGCGACTTTACAGAAAAAGAAGCCCAAAGTCACTTATAATAAGCAGACATGGCAAGTGCAACACCGGTCACACACCACATGTGTACGATACTCACACACACGGCATGGTTGTCTTTGTGTAAGTGTAACCAACTGTCTGTCTGTCGCTAACAGAAATCGTGTGTGTGTGTGTGTGTGTGTGTGTGTGTGTGTGTGTGTGTGTGTGTGTGTGTGTGTGTGTGTGTGTGTGTGTGTGTGTGTGTGTGTGTGTGTGTGTGTGTGTGTGTGTGTGTGTGTGTGTGTGTGTGTGTGTGTGTGTGTGTGTGCGTGCGTGCAGGAAGGTTGCCGGCACAATCCCCGCATTGCTCCCCTTGGGGTTTTGTGTCCTTGAGTCAAGATCTTTTGATTGTTACATCATGTGTACGGCAGTGTTGATTTTGACAGCAAAGTTTGATTTAGTCGTAGTCTTTTGATCTAAATTCCATCTAGTTTTAGTCATCTGAAATGTTTTAGTTTTTGTCTAATTTTAGTCGACTAAATATCATAAGATTATAGTCGATTAAATCTACAGTTGATTTAGTCGACTAAAATGTATGTTGGCGGTGCCTTGATGGCGTCGTAATGGCTGATTTTACACTTGGTTGCATGCTGAAAATAGCCGATCTACAAGCTCACAACGCGTCGCAGCGGCTATTTTCGGCTATTTTCAGAGCGCAACACCCGAGCGCAACCAAACATAAAATGACTTGTCTTTTAGTTCTACTGGATCTCTTCTCCACTAGATCCCTCACTAACATCTTAGTCTAGTTTTTATTTGTTGAAGAGATTGTCAGTGTATTTACTCATAGTTTTAGTCATCGTACCTTATATTTATTTAGTTTTTATTTCGTTTTTCGTCAGTGAAAAAAAGGTAGTCGACCAACATTTTTCGTCATGGTTTTAGTCGACGAAATCAACACTGCAACTGGCCTATAGAAACGCAGAGCTTTTTTGTTTTTTTACTGTACTGTGTGTACACATGGTACTGTAGGCGCGCTGCATACATGGTAGGACTGCTCTGCACATGTTTCATGGGGGCACACACATATGTGCTTTCCCCCCGTCATGGCCAAACATCTGCCTCTCTCTCTCTCTCTCTCTCCCCCTCTCTCTCTCTCTCTCCCTCTCTCTCTCTGTGTGTGATGAATGAAAGAGGGTAAACAGGGTGGTTTTTATACATGCTATTGGAATGCGATTTCCGCCGCGGATCAAAGTGAGTGTTCCGGAAACTCGCGGCTCTCTCCAGGTCCCGCTCTATTGTTCTAGTCTTGGTCGGGACCACATGTGTTTGGGGGAGAAGACGGGTGCTCGTGAAAAACTTGAAATAGTGTTTTTTTTTTGTATTCTTTGACTTTAGCAGCGAACCAGAACATGAAATGATGCTGTATTCGTGCCGACTGCACAAACACACACACATGCCAGGTGATGTTTCGTAGAACACGTGTTGTTTGGACGGACCGGGCATGTTGTTGTAACAAACATGTAAATATGCAGTAAATATACAGAAAAAAAAGACCTCACAGACGTTCATCTGATCTGCCGCTCGGAACATTCCACGCGTTCATTCAGCATTTCATTTATTTATTTATTCATTCATTCACAACAACAAACATGCAAAAGTCGTGCAAAAGTATTGGCGACATGGCCGATCAACAAACTCACAACGTGAGGCAACGGGTTGTGAGCTTTTAGATCTGCCATTGTTGCTATTTTTAAAATAGTATTTTTAATAAAAAAAAACTGAGGTTGAAAGTCGTTAAGTGTGTCTATGTGTTTTATAAATATTCAACCAATAAAAAGTATCAATAAGGGCAAGGGATGTCCGATATTATCGGCCTCCCGATATTATCGTCCGAAATTTGCATAGAAATCGGAAAATATCGGTATCTGGTTTTTGAATATATATATATTTTTTAAATAAGTTACAGTAGTTTTTACTGTATGGTGTGTGTGATATGTAATGTGAGCTTACCATAATCACAGTAATCCTTCAATCATATTATATTATGATAATATTCCATATTTGGAGAGAAATGACAGACTTCAGTCACTTTCATGTGTGTGTGTGTGTGTGTGTGTGTGTGTGTGTGTGTGTGTGTGTGTGTGTGTGTGTGTGTGTGTGTGTGTGTGTGTGTGGTGTGTGTGTGTGTGTGTGTGTGTGTGTGTGTGTGTGTGTCCAGCTGACGCTCGTTAATGTTGTAGGTATCAAGGCAATTATGCTTCTGCACTGTCAAATAGGCCAACATCTAATCTACAAGATTAGTGGGACTCATTCAAATGACCACCAGTGAGTCCCGGGACTCACTTCATTGAAAACCTAACAACATCACTGTTTTATATTGGATTTATTAGATATTATATTTACATTATAGCTCTTTTATTGTATTAGATATCTGATGTTGTTACCTGACAATTAGTTGACTTTTGGTGAAAAAGCCTGCATTTATATCGGTATCGGAAATTAGGAGTTGGACAATATCGGAATATCGGATGTCGGCAAAAAAGTCAATATCGAACGTCCCTAATATGAGCTTATGACTATAATACTAATAATGATACTTAATGATAATACTTCATTGGATCCATTGGAACACATCTTTTTTTTTCAACTTTTTTCAACTGCCTGAAAAGTAACAGTTTTGCTCAACAGAAAACGTTTAATAATTGGGTTGATTCACAGCAGGGCCCTAAAACAGTGTGGATTTTGACAGCAAATTTTGATTTAATTTTAGTCATGGTCTTTTGAATAAAATTCCATTTAGTTTTAGTCATCTAAAATATTTTTGTTTTTGTCTAGTTATAGTCGACTAAATATCATAAGGTTATAGTCGACTAAAACTACAGTTGATTTAGTCGACTAAAATGTATGTTGGCGGTGCCTTGATGGCGTCGTAATGGCTGATTTTACACTTGGTTGCATGCTGAAAATAGCCGATCTACAAGTTCACAACGCGACGCGTTGTGAGCTTGTAGATCTGCTATTTTCAGAGCGCAACACCCGAGGGCAACCAAACATAAAATGACTTGTCTTTTAGTTCTACTGGATCTGTTTTCCACTAGTCCCTCACTAACATTTTAGTCTAGTTTTTATTCTTAGTTTTAGTCATCGTAGCTTAGTTTTTATTTCGTTTTTAATTCGTTTTCGTCAGTGAAAAAATTTAGTCGAACATTTTTCGTCATAGTTTTAGACGACGAAATCAACACTGCCCTAAAAGCACTAGTATCCGAAAAAACCCCGAGCATGAGGGCTCAGGCTGTGCTGCTGAGAAAACAAACAATTTTGACAGCATTTCAACAACATCATCTGCGTGCTTTCCTTCCTCCTCTTGTTGTTGGCCTTATCTCACCATCGCGTTCCCCTTTCTCTGGCGCTCTGAGGCTGCCTTGGCTTTGAATAAACGGAGCCAGGAGAAACATCAACCTGGATGTCGTTTTTTTTCTTCTTCTAAACACCGCTCTGTATCTGCGATCTCGTCGTTCACAAAAGGGAGATGGAGCCCTGAGACAGCAGGACCGGTTTGTCTGCCAGCTTCAAAGTTATTACAGAGACCACGATGCATAGTATATATGTAATAGCATGGCGTAGGGGCGCTGGTATTGTACTGCCTCCCTGTGTGTGTGTGTGTGTGTGTGTGTGTGTGTGTGTGTGTGTGTGTGTGTGTGTGTGTGTGTGTGTGTGTGTTCAGCAGATTGGCTGGGAGGATAAGAGAGAAGAAGAAGAAAAGAGGTTCAAAACAGAGGGATAAGAACCAGGCTGATTCTTTTTGCCCACATTTGTCGTTGTTCTTTCATCCTCCTCCTGGACGGTACTAGAGGGGCTTTCAAAGGGGGGGGGAGAGAGAGAGAGAGAGAGAGAGAGAGAGAGAGAGAGAGAGAGAGAGAGAGAGAGAGAGAGAGAGAGAGAGAGAGAGAGATATTCGTTCAGCTTGCATGTCATTTTGGTGTGTGTGTACTTGTCTTACTAACATGACCCAACATATCCACAAGGATAGTAAAAAAAACAGACAAACTTGACCTTGGGAGACATTTTTCAGGTCCTCCATAAGGGAAAGGGTCGGGGCTTTTTTTTTTTTAGAGTTAAGAGCAGTGGTGGAAAGGAACTATCAGCATCAGGGCAATGTTTAATAACTTTATACTTTCAAATAAACATTAATAGTGGAAATAATTGCGATTATCTCAAATAATTGCGATTATCTCAAATAATTGCGATGAGGCGATTATGTAACAATTGTGACAGGCCTAGGCTTGTTGTGGCTCGGGTTAGGATTAAAACTGGCAAAAGAAAAAAGGTTAAAAATTACATTTCTTTATGAAAATTGCTTTTGACGTGCCTACAAGGATATAAGTACAAACGTGTGTGTTTGTGGGCGATAGACAGAGAGAGAGAAAGAGAGAGAGAGGGAGTGAGTGATTTGTGTGGATGTATCTTCCAAACTATTTTCTGTTCTGTTTCGCTTCGTATTTTTTGTTGTATTGTGCTCTCTGGCAGTCTCTCAAGCCGGTGTAAATGATCAAATATGGAACCGCAGATAAACGCGCACCAGAGGGACAGGAAGACTTTATCAAACGAACGCACCGGCTTCAGAGGATTTGGGGGGAAATAAATGGCGAGGTTTTGGGTTTCAAATCGCGTGATTTGAAAAGGATGGTTTTTTGAGACTCCTTGTAGCAGTGGTTCTCAAACATTCTCATGTCAAGGTCGGACGTCCCAAATTGATATGCGTTTGGCCCGCGGACCCCTCATCAGAAACATATTTTCTGACCCCCCCCCCCCCCATAACAGAAGATTTGTGTAATAAATGTTCGAAATTACATTACATTACATTGCATTACATTACGGTCATTTTGCAGACGCTTTTATCCAAAGCGACAATGAGACAGTGCATTCAACATAGGTAGGGAACGAAACTACTAATCACCAGAAGTCTAAAGTGCATTCTCTTCTAAAACAAGCAACTAAGAGTATACCTAGCGCTAAAGTAAAAGTGCAATATATCAGCTACCTACTTTCATAAACAGATGAGACAAAATAGGAAAATCAA
>NC_137615.1:5475479-5497979 GCF_963280865.1 Gymnoscopelus braueri
TAATAATTTCTGACAGAAAATGTTAAATTCTATATATACTTTATTTGTCCTTGCGGAAATTCATTTTGTGCCAAGCAGCCATCAGGATACAAAAAATCACAAACACATAACATAATTACAAAATACATACAAACTAGACAAGGCCACCAGTCATGGTTCAAGAGGCATCACATTACATTTTATGCACAGAACTGAGATGGGCCTGTTTGTTCAGGAGTCCTATACTTGTAGGGACAAATGATGTTGAAGCCCTAGCCTGCAACATTGGCACTGTGTACCGTCCTGATGGTAAAAGGTGGTATTGACTGTATAGCGGGTGCGTTCTATCCCTAGCAATAGCTCTCCCCTTCCTAAGCACCCGGGTCTCATACATTGCTGCCATACTCTCATGTCGTACCCCAGCTATCTTGCTGGATACATTGATGACTTTATGGAGTTTGTTCTTATTAACCAATGATAATGAGCCATACCAGGAAACAAAACAGAGAGTCAGTGCACTCTCCACGAAGGATCGATGGAAGAGTACCATTACACTTTTTTCCACGTCATACTGTCTCAGTCTGCGCATAAAATGCAGCCTCTGCTGACCTTTCTTATAGATGGCATCAGTGTTGGAATTCCATGTCAGCTTGGAATCAATTGTTGTACCCAAATACTTGTATTCCTCAACAGTCACCACCCCATCCCCATCAATAACTATTTGCTGGTGTGCATCATGAGCACTAGTCCTAAAATCAAATATAACCTCCTTAGTTTTCTTAATATTCAATTGAAGGAAGTTACTCTTGCACCAACCAGCAAACTCATCCACTGTTCTTCGGTAGCTTATCTCATCATTCTCAATCAGACCAACAATAGCTGTGTCGTCGGCAAATGTAACAATACAGGTGTTATCTGAGTCACTCCTACAGTCGCTTGTGTACAGAGTGAACAATACCGGTGAGATCACGCTCCCTTGCGGAGCCCCCGTGTTGGTTGTAATAGGGAGAGATATTGCTTTATTCACCCTGACATGTTGTACCCGATCATTCAGGAAGGACTCCACCCATCTGATGATATTGGTGTTAACACCCAGGTCATACAGTTTCCCCATCAAAATATGAGGTCTCATCGTGTTAAATGCAGAAGAAAAGTCTACAAAAAGTACCCGAGCATATCGTGTCTTTTTAGGTTGGTCTAGATGATAATAGATCTTTTTAAGAATAAGAAGAAGAGCGTCATCAGTGCCCCTCCCCTTTCTATATGCAAACTGCAAGGGGTCCATTTCATGTTGACGCACATTACTAAGGAGGTCATTTAAAATAATGCGCTCCAAGCTTTTGATTATCAATGATGTCAAGGCAATTGGCCGATAGTCATTAAGGACTTTGGGATTGGACATTTTCGGCACTGGAACTATAAGTGAAGTTTTCCACGCTTTTGGAATGTAGTGCGTATCTACTGATAACTGGAACATGTGTCTCAGTACAGGGCTGAGCTGTTCCCTACACTCCTTAAGCACATAACCCCTTAACCCCTTATCCTATGTTTTTTTTGCTAGTCGGCTCACTGGAAACACTCTGCTACAGTCCAGTGGGTCTCAAAGTGTGGTCCAGGGACCCTCATGGTTCCTTGAGCGGGTTCCAAATGCCCAAATGGGGCAAATGGAACCAAATGGACCCATAAGGGTCCATTTGTTTACATTTGTACACTATCTGAGTTTCTCCTTGAAATTAAAAAAGTTTGACAACCACTCTGCTACACTAAATGGAACAGAGCCTTCATTAGAACCATTGGTAGGCCGGGCCCAATGTATTTCCAATATGGCTGCTGCGCTTCTCTCCACTCCCTGTAATGCTCTGAATGGACTCACCTGTGGTTGCCAGCTGAGCCTGGTCTTGCTGACGAGCCCAGGAGACTACAAAGACTGTGCTGGTATGTAGACTCTGTTCTCTGTTTGCTGGTGTTGTCTATAATGTTCCAGAGTGCATTGTTGAGTGTCTGCTGAAACGGTTGTGGATGTTACATTGTTGTGTTTTAAGTAAAGTTTCGTTAAGCTTCATCCATGCCTGCATTTGGGTTCTAACAACATCATGCTGTGACAATAGCCTCCAGACCAGGAGAAGGCAACCTTAGGCACGGGTGCCAACATTGGCACCGGGGAGGGGGGTCACTGGCATGAGCGTGAGAGAGTGGATCTCTTTTCAAATACAAAAATAATGTAGTCAATTAAATTAAGTTTCTTCACATCTGTTAGCAAATTACATCCTGCACATAATTCTACATTCATTCAAACTCTGAATTCTGACTGGGGAGGGAGTCTGGGAGACAGGTGGGTTATTGCTCTGAGTTTAATGATCATTACAAGCTTGTAGATCTGCTAATTTTTTTTTTATCGTGAAAGTTTGTGCAAATCTTTTGAATATATATATTTTTTTAAAGCAAACATTTTTAACTCAAATCTTTGCTTCTGGGGATTCTACAAATGTCTTGTATGTTATAATATCAGTGGTTCTCAAACCTTTTCATTTTGAAATTCAAAATGATATGTATTTGGCAATAACAATAAGGTACTTGCTTTCACAACAAGAATTTTCAGTTACAAAATGTTGTTACTGAAAATTGTTCCGTTAATTTCTTTTTACAGCTGTACTGTATCACTCTGGTGTACTCTGGCCTTACAATAAAAACATTACTTGCATAAAACAATCCACGTCAATGCCATATCAACTTTTAAATGAGCCTATAAATGTATACAGTATCTTATCTCATCTGATATGCACCACTCCCTAGGTCACTGATCAAACACATTGCATTTTGTTATAAATATGGAATCAAGGTTGACCGTTTCATGGTAACTTACATTATAAACAAAACATTTGAGTACATATGGATGTAATTTAGGTATAGTACTCAAATGGTAAATATGAATTACTATTAATTAATTGGAGTTGAGTTAAAGTTAGTTAGAGTTAGATATATATATATATATATATATTTTTTTTTTTACTTGGCGGGCCGGATTGAGATGGTCAAAGGGCAGAGTCCGGCCCCCGGGCTGTATGTTGCCCATGTGTGTGCTAAGTTATTAAGGGCTTTGAATAAAAGTGCTTTAAAATCAATTCTAAAAGATACAGGTAGCCAGGGTAGTGTTGACAGGACTGGACTAATGTGATCTCTTCTGCTGGTGTTTGTTAAAGAGGTGGTGCCATGTTTTTGCACTTTTTCTGTTTTTCATGTGTCTATAAAGGATAAGGATAATTCCTTTTAACAGGTCGTTCATGAAAGTCCTTGCGGTCTTGTTTCCAATGAGAACCTGTGAGCAATTGGGGTTAAGAGTCTTGCTCAGGGACAAATTTCATATCATCGGCGCATATGCTGGGATAGCCTGGAATCGAACCTGGGGCAACCAGGGCCTCTGGTTCCCTAGGCGGGCTCACTAACCACTCAGCTATGGCCGCCCCTATGAGGTTGATAGAACTTCATTAAGCCCCCCGGTGGTGTTTTTATGGTGTTTTATGTCTTCTCTGACTATTTGGAGTTTTTTCCTGGAGGCTGAAACCTTGAGGGTCAAATGTGCCAATAGAGAAACAGCGCTTTAGTGACATCACAAAGCCCACACCCTCCCCCTCATTATCATAACACAACAGGTGTGGGCATGAGGAGGAGGAGGGACTAGGACAGGTGGGTGGTGCTAAGGTGGTGGAGGAGGTGCTAAGGTGAGAACCAGGTATAGAGCGTCGCAGTTCCCGCCCACTTCCTGTTTTTTTTGGTGCCGGAAGAAAAAACTCAATGCATTTTTCCATTGACATTTCCAAAAATATTTATATCTATTAATTTAAGCCTCGAATCAAGCCATCACGAGATGACATGAATCATGACCATAAAACGTTTTTTTCTGTGATTTTATTTTATTTTATATTTAATTATATGATATACTATATTTAATAAATACCCTTTGTTTTGCCGTTTTCAACAAAAAAAAAATCACAGAATCAAACGTTTATGGTCATGGTCATCACAACCAGTGGCAAGCACTAGCAGCAGCAGACGCCAGCAGCTCCTGCTCCTCCACAAACGGAGTCCTTTTATCATTTTAATCTATGGCTTTTATTCACTGTCTCTCCTAGGACCTTTTACCAGTTCACTTTAACATGGCCAATGGATTTTTAAATGATCGATCACGCTGATCTTTTGTTTATTTATGGACTTTAGCTGGTCTGCTTCCACTCGGAATGACAGCCTTAGCCGGCTGCTAGTTTGACAGCAAACAGCCGGCGGCTAGTTTTTGACAGCAAACAGCTGGCCGCGAGCGGCTATAGCTGCGGCTCTCTGACAGCTGCTATCACCAAGTCCTGCTTTGGATACATTGACCACTATTATTATTGTACACTCTGGGGTGCCGTGCGGATCCACCTCAACCCGGGGGGCCGTGTCGATCTACCCTGAACTGGATCCCTGCAACTAGCCTGCTGCGCCGAGCCGGCTCCGAGCCCTACAGCTGCCAGCCGGTATTAGCCGCTAGCAGTAGCTAGTTTGACAGCTACTTTCCACTGACGGGAGACTACCGACGCATCCCTACCCAGAGTGCTCTCATTGTGTGCCATCTCTCCGCACCGGGTCGCCGTTTAGGCGACCCTCGCGGGTAAGTTTCTTTCTACACTGCTATCACCCCTCAACGCCTCCTGCCAGTCTGCAGCTATTCTGCATATATTATCTTTTACTGGCCAAAGTGCTTTTTTCCCTTAGCCACCATCATCACCACAATGCCGCCACTCACCTCATCATCCGGATGCGATGGCTGTCTCCGGCTGGCCCAGGAGATAGCCGAGCTGAAGCTACGTGTAAACCGGCTTCTCCAGATCCGTGAGGACGAGGTCATGCTAGACTCCTTCTGCGCTGTTGACCCCCCTCCAGCCCCCGAGGCTGCTTCACCGGACCCCGAGGTCTTCGTTGGACCTGCTGCTAACACCTCCGATGCCTGGCCCAAGACGAGAGAGTTTGACGACACCATCCCGGCCCACCCCGGTGCTTGGTCCCGAGCCGGGGCCAGACCCAAGTGTCCAGCTTTGGTCAGCTCCACCCCAGTCCCTTGGACAACAGTCTCCCGGGGAAAAAATGGAGCTCCGTGCCCCCGCTCCCCTCCTCCCCCCCCACCCTCCACTAATAATAAGTACTCCCTCCTAGCCATAGAAGATTTCCCACCGATCCCGAACCCAAAAAACACCCCTGGTGTGGCCTCAGAGCCACCGGTCTATGGCCAGGAAAATGACCGTCACCTGCTGCTCAAGGCGGCGGTCCGTCGCCAGTCTGGGAGTCGGTTTTCGCCTCAGCCCCTGGCGAATAAGTCCATGTCCCCCACACCGGCCATTCATTTTGGCCCCCCATTACCCCCCCTATCCCAGCAGCAGCCACCCACCCCCCTAGCCAAAAAAGTGGTTTCTATACTCCCATCCAAAATCCCCCCCCTCATATCTCCTACAGCGGTGATCGTGGGGGATTCCATTATCAAGCACACCCGCTTCCCTAATGCAATTACTCGCTGTTTTCCAGGTGCCACTATTTCCACTATTATAAACAAACTCCCCGATCTCATTGAGTCACTCCCAGCATCAGTCTCCAAACTCATCGTCCATGTAGGGACGAATGACACAGCTCTCCGCCGTTCAGAGGAGTTAAAGGCGAACTTCCTACGCCTAGTTGATGTCCTCACTGAGAGTGGATTGTCTTTTTTCATCTCGGGTCCCATTCCAATAGCCGCCCGTGGCGACGAGAGTTTTAGCAGGATCGCTAGCCTCAACACCTGGCTCCACCGTCTCTGTCGCACTCACGCTTTTAATTTTATTGACAATTTTAACTTGTTCTGGGGCCGCTCGTCCTTCTATTGTAGTGATGGGCTTCATCCAAACGACCTAGGTAGCAAGGTTTTAGCGGCCAATATAGCCATTAACCTCCGCTATTGTGTCCAGCTGTTGGCATGTCCAGAGGAGTCCGCCACAGAATGACGTCCTCCCGGTCCCTGCCCCCAACACAACAGTTCCGCCCCATCTCCTAGCCCTCATTCCATCGGGCTTGGACCAAAACTCACAGACTCAACACACAACGTCATGACCACCAAAAAACATGTGGTTTACACACCCCACTTTAACAATATTAGCACCATCATCACAAGTAGATCTCACAAGCCGCTGTTACTATTAAATAGAAGGTCACACCTGGAAAATCTATGTTCATTGACCCACACACATGCCATCTCTACATCTTTGGAACGCCCCCCACAACCACGGCCCGATACCATACCAGTAAAATTTGCCCTATTTAATGCCCAGTCATTAAGGAGTAAGACATTTATTTTAAATAACAATTTTGTATCTCGCCAACTTGATTTTTTATTTTTAACTGAAACATGGCTACATACTGGTGAGCTCTCTCCACTTGGGGACCTCTGCCCTCCCCATTGTAGCGTTTTTAATGCACCAAGGTCCAGTCGAGGTGGTGGCTTAGCCATTGTTTTTAAGGACACTTTTAAATGTAAACTATTACCAACTGATACATTTTTATCCTTTGAAGTACAGCTGCTTAAAATACATTTTACCACCCCTATTTTATGCGCACTTGTTTATAGACCACCAAAGTCAAATAGCAATTTTATTGAAGAATTCTCTGACTTGCTCTCTTTTATGGCGTCTCGCTCAGAACATCTGCTGATCGTAGGTGATCTAAATGTACACGTCTGCTGCCCAGAAAAACCTATGGTAAAGGACTTTTTTCACATTATGGACTCTTTTAATCTGGTACAATCTGTGTCTGGGCCCACACATGATAAGGGCCACACATTGGACCTAGTTTTATCAACTGGTCTGCACATTTCCAACACTGACATTTTTAAGATTGGTGTCTCTGACCACTGTATGATTGTGTTTGAATCCATGTTGCCATGTCCTCCCTCTCCTCCATCTCCGTCACACTATCTCGCCCGCTCTATCAACCCAACCACAGCCACAAAATTCTCCAACTCACTCATGCGCTCCCACTCATCTCTTATCTCCGAGACCCTTATTTCACCTATTAACACAGAGAACCTAGTTTCATTTTTCCATTCTATCACTTCAAACACACTGGACATTGTAGCTCCTTTAAAATCTGTCAGACGCAAGCGTGATGCGGTTGGTACACCGTGGCTAAATGAGTCCACTCGCACTTTAAGACAGGCCTGTAGGCAGGCTGAAAGAAAATGGAAGAAAGACAAACTGCAGATCTCCTATGAAATCCTCAACAAATGCCTAAAGACTTATCAAACCTCAGTAAAGACAGCCAAGTCTGAATATTATGCTGACCTAATAAACACTTACTCAAATCGACCACAAATACTCTTCAAAACCATAAACACCATTTTAAACCCTGCTGCCTCCGTTGCCATTACTCCCGCTCCCGATTTCAATACATGTGAGAAGTTTCGAAACTTTTTTACAGACAAAATAAATAATATCAGAGCACTCATCTTACCTCCAGCATCATATCACGCTGTAATCCATCTCTCATCAAGCCATTTTCGGGACTTCCTACCTGTGTCCTCCTCCTTCCTGTCTGAGGTGGTCTCCCACTTAAAACCCACCTCCTGCCCCTCTGACAGTATTCCCTCTCGCCTCTTCAAGGAGGTTTTCATCACCATCTGTCCCCTCATTATGGCCATCATCAACAGCAGTCTGGAAACGGGAATCGTCCCCTCCAGTTTTAAGCATGCCACCATTCAGCCATTACTCAAAAAAACAGGCCTTGACCCCAATGACAACAATAACTACAGACCCATCTCTAAGCTGCCATTTCTCTCCAAAATTTTAGAAAAAGTTGTTTTCGCACAGGTCTCATCATACCTCAACTCCTTCTCTATCTTGGACAAATTCCAATCTGGTTTCAGAATCCAACATAGCACAGAATCTGCACTGCTAAAAGTTTATAATGACATTGTTTTAACAGTTGACAACGGATCCTGTGCCATTTTAATCCTCCTTGACCTTAGTGCAGCTTTTGATACGATTGATCACATTACTCTTTTAAAACGCTTGGAGGATGAGGTTGGTTTTAAGGGTACAGTTTTAAAATGGTTCGCCTCCTATTTACAGGACAGGTCTTTTAATGTACAAATTGGAAACTGCCCCTCATCCTCAGCCCCCATTACATGTGGCATCCCTCAAGGATCAATTTTAGGACCTCTTCTGTTCTCTTTGTACATGCTCCCCATTGGCGCCATCTTCCATAAGCACAATATTAATTATCACTGTTATGCCGACGACACACAATTCTATGTACCAGCCACACCCGAAAACACCAGCTCACTCACCAATCTTTTTAACTGCCTGGAGGACATAAAAAGCTGGATGGCAGCTAATTACCTCCAGCTTAATGAGAGTAAGACTGAGGTAATAGTTTTTGGCCCTCCAACCTCAACCGCTCGTCTCTCTCAAACACTTGGCCCCCTTAAGGCAAATTCAAACAGCCCCATAAAAAACTTAGGTGTCTTCTTTGACCCAGCCCTTAATTTTAATAAACAGGTTAGTAGTGTTGTCAAGGGCAGTTTTTACCAGCTCAGAACCATAGCCAAACTAAAACACATTTTAACACACACCGACCTAGTCACAATAACCCATGCCTTCATCACCTCTCGTTTGGACTATTGCAATTCCCTATATCTGGGGTTACCCCAGTCCACCATCTCCCGGCTACAACTGGTCCAAAACTCAGCTGCTAGACTCATCACTGGAACGAAAAAAAGAGAACACATCACCCCTGCGCTGGCTCAACTGCACTGGTTACCAGTAAAATATAGAATTGATTTTAAAGCACTGCTCTTTGTTTTTAAAGCTCTAAATGGCCTAGCCCCTCCATACATCTCTGATCTGCTACATAAATCTCCTGCCACTAGGTTACTCAGATCATCCACCCAGAAACTCCTTTCAGTTCCCTCAACAAACCTCATTACAAAAGGTGACCGGGCTTTCTCCGTGGCTGCACCTATACTCTGGAATAATCTCCCGTTTCATATTAAGATAAGTCCCACTATTGAGATTTTTAAATCAAAACTGAAGACCCACTTTTTTACTCTTGCTTTTAACGTAGATTGAGGTTCTCTGTCTGTTGTTTCATTTGTTGTTTCATTTGTCCCTGCCGTGTTTTTATTTGTTTTGTTCTGTTTTGTTATTGTCTCTACTGCACTTTGTCTCTCTATGCCTTTTACTCTGCTTTGTAAATAGACTAAGGTCTATCCGTTCTTTGTTTGGAAAGCACTTTGGGTCAGCTGATGTTGTTTTTAAATGTGCTATACAAATAAACTTGACTTGACTTGACTTGACTTGATTCATGTCATGTCATGATGGCTTGATTCGAGGCTTAAATTAATAGATATAAATATTTTTGGAAATGTCAATGGAAAAATGCATTGAGTTTTTTCTTCCGGCACCAAAAAAAACAGGAAGTGGGCGGGAACTGCGACGCTCTATACTTAATGCACTGGTGGGTGTGTCTACATAAAAACAACATTTTAACACTTACTGTACACTTTTTTTTTGTTGAAAAAAATCCTTACATAATAATACCTTATGATCAGGTTTTAGGGTTGAAAAATATCATGGCACTCCATCTTTAAAATTCTAGCTGCCGCATTTTGGATTACCTGTAAGTAACATGAAGATGTATGATTACAGGAATGGCACGGTGTGTCTCAGCAGCAGGACATGTAGCAATAGATAACAACATTTGGCTGGATCACATGGGCAGTAAAAGCCTTTTTTATTGCAGGTGAAGAATTGCTACACCTGCAATAAATAGGCTTTAAATGCCCCTAGCTGTGCTCTAGTTCCTCATATTGATCCAAACTCTTTGCCTACATGTTCAGCATGGCGGACAAAACATACAAATGCTGTTTCATTTTAATTTTCTTCCTCGATTTTGTGACGGCAATTAAAGAGCTGGACTCCATCAAAGATCTCGTCGAGGAAAAAGCTGACTTTGGCCGCGGCTTCCCGCGACACGGACTCTTACTGCTGCATTGGTTAGCCAACAACATTAACATCGACCACAACGATATTATACCACTGAACTTTGAGCCAAACAGAGGAGATTATGGAATCCACTATTACGGAAACTCTATAATCCCTCATAACGGACACCTGCTGCCTGATGCTGGAATAAACAACTACTACACTTTGGGAAATCTCCACATTCGCAACAACTCCAGGGCTCTTCCACTCTATGTGACCCAAAGCTTCTACAACTCACAGGGAAACCAAAACAACAACAGGGATAGGATCATCTTGAGGAACAGCCGGCCGGGCAGAACCATTGACCAGGTCTACATTACGCAGCACTCTCCAGGTAGCTCACACTATGATCCAGCCAACACCTACCGCATCACCACCAACCTGCTGAGAGAGATCCGGGGCCTGGACATCAGCAACATCAGCCCTTGGGAAATATGGCAACGATTTGGTCGTGAAATCGACCAGAATTATCTGAATTATCTCCAAACACACTGGCTGGATTTAGCATCTCTTGGTCTGCTGTTGTTCATTGTCCTGACCCCTAGCAATGCGCACAGGTTTGGCAAAACCATTCTATCACCTCGTTCATTCCAGCTCCAAGCGAGTCGTCAAGGGCAAGATGATGATGATATGTTGCTGATCAAACTGAAGGTGACAGCCACCTCCAAGGGGAAGGCCAGTATTTGGTGGAGCGGCATTCGAAACAGACTCCTGCAGCGTGGAGTGATGGTGGTGCTTTTCCAGAACAATGACTCAACGACTCAACTCAGCTCAACTCAGCTCAACTCAACTCACCACAGTTGGTCGGGGAGTGTCGACACGTCAGTTGCCCTGAACGCCGGCCTTCAGGTCCGCCTGCATTCTAAGTGTGGAGGGTTTTGGCCATTCAGCAGCCCTGTTGTTGGGGAGGAGCTAGTGAGGGGACCAGAGTTTCACGATGCTAACGGTCAGTTGCCCGTCAACATAAAAGACTATAATGGTGCAAGTCTCCAGCTGTATGTCAAGGATGGAAAGGCCTGTGTCCGCGTATACGTCGAAAAGTCTTTAATTGACTGGAAGATCGCGTTTTATTACCACTGGATTGGCATCTATTCCTCTCAATCACAGGATGCGTCTGACTACAAAGCTTCCAAGTGGGTGATTAAATTGGCCAAGGAAAGCCGCACTGACTTGGAGGCCATACCAGATTATGATGTCTACGATTATAACTCTGGTGTGACCATCTGTCCAGGTTTCCAAGCTCGGTTCATACTTGAGGAAAAGACATATCTTTTCTCTTCCTCCAAGAGGCATACTTTGACCTGTACACCACCATGGAAGGGGTGTGACTGAATATTACTCAAGGCCACCACCAGGTGCCAGAGATCCAAACTCCATGGCACGATGAGCTGTAGGATGGATAAATTATCAAAATTAATTAGTAATACTTTTCCTGAACCCTTGAGCCCTCTATTCTGGGTCAGTGGGGAAACGTTCACCAGAAATAGCCGAGCCGAGATATGTCTCGTATTGAGCATAATTTCACACATTTCCGCTATTTCCCTACCCAAAGCATTATATACTCATTCTATTTCTTGTTCTTTATTGCTTTAAATCCCTGTAAATTAATATAACTATAATTAATTATAGTATCACATTTCACTCAGTTCAAACTATATCAAATCACATGTATGGATACATTTTTTAATGAATAATGTTGATACTGTCATGCCGTCTTTAGGATGTAATAAATAAAGACAATTCATGTCATTGTAGATTTTGCATAATATTTTTTCATTTGTTTATTTTTGTGTGACCTCTGACCTGTAATTGACCAGATGACCGTAGGGTAACTCATTTTCTAATAATTTGCACACAGTCTAATATAGTTTTGAGTCAGTGCTAGAGAACTGATTTAGCAGGAACCATGGTGGTAGAGAACTGGAAGAGCAGAGACTGTGAAGATAGCATAAGTGTGAGAGAGAGGATCTCTTTTAAAATACAATAATTTAAAAAATGTAGTCAATTAAATTAAGTTTCCTCTCATCTGTATGCAATAATTCTACATTCATTCTGACTGGGGAGGGAGTCTGGGAGATAGGTGGGTTATTGCTCTGAGTCTAATGATCACAGGTGGACATTTTTGTCAAAATTCTATCTTTGCCATGGACATGAAAATGTGTGGAAAATTGTATTACCAGAAACACACAAACCTTTACAACTCAGAGAGTGCACAAATGGTGCCATTTGTGGACTCTCTGAGTTATGGGGGTCCTTGAAAATAAAAAGTTAGGGAACCACTGTACCAGTGGACTCCTAATGTGTCATACATAGTGTCATAGTAAATCAGTGACTTGCATATGCTGAGGAAAACCTGGAGACTGAGATATTCAGTAATTGAGTCTTATGATCAAAATAAGGTTAAAAAAACAAGGCCAAGTTTAGCCACAGACACATGTGTCCGTGTACGATGACCCCTGAATGATCATCACATACTGATGTGACAGAAATATGTATGTATATATGGACAATCAAGATCTGTTTGACATACATAATTACATGTATGATCTGGCACTCACCAGTATTGATTTTGATTTAGCTTTAGTCATAGTCTTTTGAATAAAATTCTATTTAGTTTTAGTCATATTTTAGTCATCTGAAATGTTTTAGTTTTTGTCTAGTTTTAGTCGACTAAATATCATCAGATTATAGTCGACTAGTTGATTTAGTCGACCAAAATGTATGTTGGCGGTGCCTTGATGGCGTCGTAATGGCTGATTTTACACTTGGTTGCATGCTGAAAATAGAAGATCTACAAGCTCACAACGCGTCGCTGTGACGCATTGTGAGCTTGTAGATCTGCTATTTTCAGAGCGCAACACCCGAGCGCAACCAAACATAAAATTACTTATCTTTTAGTTCTACTGGATCTCTTCTCCACTAGATCCCTCATTAACATTTTAGTCTATTTTCATTTGTTGACTAAATTGTCAATATATTTAGTCTTGGTTTTAGTCATCATAGCTTATTTTTTATTAAGTTTTCGTCAGTGAAAAAAGGTAGTCAACGAGCATTTTTCATCATAGTTTTAGTCGACGAAATCAACACTGGCACTCACTCTGGCACCCAGATATTTGATTTGATGAATAAACATCTCCAGTGAAAAGCCACCTATATAGAATGTCATTAGTCCATTGTCCTCTCCTCCATCCAGCACCAGCCCAGAGGGGACAGTTTGCATCTATACATACAACGGTTGAAACGTATGTATGTAAACATCACATACAGAGACCGTATAAAGACAATGGCCTCTGTACTAAAATGTAGTTTTGTTTGAATTACAAAAGGAAGGGGAACACATTTTATTCAGAACACACAACTGGAAAACAAGTTAAATTACAGGATCATGAAAGGCCACATCCTCTCTACCCACCACCACCACCATGGCGGGTAGGAGAACCATTTGTTTAGCCCTGAGACGGCATGCTGCTGCCGCTTCTAAAGCAGCGGTTCACTTCTCAACCTTTTCTGGATCATCAACGGCTACGGCCAATCGGAGCTCACAGAGGGCCGATCTCATTAAGATTTCCTTTTTTTTTCTTTTTCTTTTTTTCTGATTTTTACATTTTTTTCTTTTTAAATTGGAGCACTGATACGCCTCCTGGATCCCTAACGGGGGTGTACGTGGCGACGACCCCAGATCGTTTAGTTATGTCTGGACTAAGTCTACCCGGTCCGTAGCCGCGCATGCATGTGACCCGTCGCCGCGTCGCGAACACACACACACACACATGGACCCGTCGCTCCCACACAGTGGTGGAAAGTAACTAAGTACATTTACTTAAGTACTGTACTTAAGTACAATTTTGAGGTATTTGTACTTTACTTGAGTATTTCCAATTTCCATTACTTTTACTTCTACTCCACTACATCTCAGAGGCAAATATTGTACTTTTACTCCACTACATTTACTTGAAAACTTTAGTTACTAGTTACTTTTCAGATATTTTCGGCTATTTTTCACTATTTCAAAAATGTTTGAAAAATAAAATATACAAAAAGGAATGGTTTTGGACATAATACCAGGTTTCCATCTGACATATTTTGCCGCGGCACCAGCCTCCTATGTGAGGAAGAGAGCGCACATGGCAGGCCAATGCGCTTCAAGCTTGTAGATCTGCTATTTTTTGCTATTTTTATATTTGAACCCTGTAAAGTAACAGTTTTTGACTTATGAGGTTTCCCAGCCGACAGAGACGATATGGAGGAGGGAGGGAGGGAGGTGTGTGTGTGTGTGTGTGTGTGTGTGTGTGTGTGTGTGTGTGTGTGTGTGTGTGTGTGTGTGTGTGTGTGTGTGTGTGTGTGTGTGTGTGTGTGTGTGTGTGGCTGTGTGTGTGAGAGAGAACCGGGGCTGATTTGTACGCACTAAGGCAGATAAAACGTGGGATTACAGCGTTTTAAAAGTGGTTTCTCTGAGAGCGGAACCACAAATGAAGACGCTCCCTCAGCGGTGGCGAGGAGGAGGAGGAGGAGGAGGAGAAGAGACTCCACTTCCACACACATTCTCTCCATTCACCCCATCATACACCACCACAGTCTCCTTCCGGCAGTGGAAGTAAAAAAAAAGTACACACATTCTTTACTTTAAGCAAAAGTATCCATATACTGCAATGTAGAAATATACTAAAAATACTCCAACTACAAGTAAAAGTTCCGGAATTTCTAAATTAAAAAAAAGTAAAAGTACAAAGGTATTGGTATCAAAATGTACTTAAAAGTGCCAAAAGTAAAAGTACTCATTGTGCAGAATGTCCCATTTCACAAGTTATGTGTAAAAAAACTATTTGGAAAATAGCTGATCTACAAGCACACAATGTGGCGCATTCTGAGCTTGTAGATCTGCTATTTTTGGCAAAGAGGCTATAGGTGTAGAGACTGTAGAGGGAAAAAAGAGCAGACTAAGTAAAAAAAAAACTTTAATCTGAAACACAATTTTATACAATAGGGGGTCCCTGCTTCATCTCTCTCTCAGCTAGGGGGTCCTTGGCCTGAAAACGTTGAAGACCCCTGGTCTATTAGGATCATATTAGTCTGGGAGGCATTGCGTCGGAGCTTGGACAGCAGGGGCGCGGCCACTGCGTTGTGATTCAAATCAACAGCCAATGAAGAAAAGGGGGCGGGATCCACATGCAGTGGGTGTTACATCTAAATAGGATCGACGGGAAGCAATTTCCCCTTGAGAAATTGCGGCCGCCATTGTTGTGTACAGCCGTTTGCCTCTCGTCGGACTTTTTAGACGAGTTGCACAGCTCTCAGACCGGTAAGAGGCGTGTCCGCTCAGATTCTGAGCGTAAGCTACATCCCGCCCACAAATACCAGGGCTCTGGCCCAGAAGTTCCTCGCCAGAGCTGGCGAAAACTTCTGGGAACTCAGATTAGGATCATATTGGTAAAACCAAGAACCTATACAAGAGTGTCGACACAAAAGTAGTGAAAATAGCAGATCTAACAAAGCTGAGCTCGTGGATCGGCTATTTTCACAATTTAAAAAATGCTTGTTAAAACAAAAACAAAAAAATTATAAAAACGGAACCGTTTTGGGACTTAGGAGTTTCCCCCCCCCCCGACAGAGACAGAATGTTTGGGGATTTCTCTCTCTGTCTCTGTGGTTTGGGGGCCTCTGGGTCTTGTTAAATCCTCCACTCCACTCTTATATAATTGATGGGAGAGCAATTTGGCTTACAACTGCTTCTCAAAGTGTCATTGGTGACTAAAGCCATTTTGAACATCTTTTTAACCCATCAAAGCCGGGAACGCGTCTGTGTCATTTTTTGTTTTGATTTCTTTGGCCATTCAAAAAAAAATTGCAGATCTACAAGCACCGAGTGCCATGAGCTTGTAGATCTGCTATTTTTTGAAAAATCGTGAACGTTAACTTATGTTGCTACTGTATATATCAGTGGTTCTCAAAACCTTTTTATGTCAAGGACCACGCAAAATTGTATTTGGCCGCGGACCCCCATCTAAAAAAAAAATTGTCCCCCCCCCCCCCCAGAAACAAAGATTTGAGTTACAAATGTCCGCTTCCAAAAATATATATTCAAAGATTTGCACAACTTTTCGCGATTTTTCTAAGAATAGTAGATCTACAAGCTCATAGCGCGGCACTCGGTGCCGCGCTATGAGCTTGTAGATCTGCTATTTTTGAATAGCCCAAAGAAATCTAAAAATGTTCTTTCTCTCCCGGTCGAAATGGTTTAATCATAGGACTTGAGTTTTTGTACTATATGTACTATAACTATAGCTACAGCTTTTTGTTCGTTTTTTTCAGGATTTCTTTCCTCTTCCACTCTTCTGGTTAGTATTTAACATTATAAAATACAATTTACAACAACTACGGCCTTCGTTTGGAAAACGTATAACAATAAAATAGATTTATAGATTTGTTTAAACTTCTGGCTGGTGGTGATATTTTACGCAGAGCTTGAGCTACTACTGTGACCCGACCAGCCAAATATACGACTGTGATCCCCCCCCCAATATGATTTACAGCAGCTTTTGTCATATGCCTATGAAAAGAACGCTCATTTCTCAAGCAGAATGTCAATTCCCATTACTCAAGTATAAAAGATAAAAGCATTAACCACTCAAAGCCCTATAGTTTATGCTTTGTCGTATGACCGCGTCGCAAAAACATTTACCAAATCTACCAAGCTCACAAAACAGTGTCATTTTAAATTTGTTAAAATTTGTTTCAGGGTTCAGGGTTAACCCTTTTCAAAATGTGTACAAAATGTTGAGTTTTGGCCATTTAAAAAATATATATTTTGGGAAACATTTTAAATTAAACTTTTAGCCTATATAATGACATGCCAAAAATGCCCAAAAATACATAAATAAATACAAAGTTAAAAAAAAATCTTCATAGTGCACTTTTGCCTTTGTCTTCTACTGCTGGTACTGGTACTTAAAGTACCAAAAGTAAAAGTACTTATGCAGAATGTCCCATTTCACAAGTTTTCAAATGTATAAAAATCTTTTGAAAATAGCAGATCTACAAGTTAGTAACTAAAGTTTTCAAATAATTGTAGCGGAGTAAAAGTACAATATTTGCCTTTACAGAAAATTGGAAATACTCCAGTAAAGTAAAAAAATAAATACCTAAAACAAAAATACCAAAAAAAAGTACAGTACTCTAGTAAATGTACTTAGTTACTTTACACCACTGTGTATGTATCAGTATGTATGACATGCACCTGGCCCTCGTTCATTCATGCTTCCATTCCGGTTGCCGGGCAGACTCCACTGACAGTCCACTGTAGCCACATGGCCAGGCACATGCCTGTATAGAGGCACTAATTGGCCCTTGATTCGTTCCATGATTTTATAAAACCTCAACCACCCACTTATTAATTCTTTATGATGGATTGACTTGAACACAAAATAATGATTTTCATATGTGAGGGAGATCACCGAGCCAAGATGGCCAGCAATAACACGAGCGCACACGCACACGCACACGCACACACACACACACACACACACACTCACACACGCACACGCACACGCACACGCACACGCACACGCACACGCACACGCACACACACACACACACACAGATCGACTGAAGGTGGAAATGTACACATTTACCCAAAGAGTAACACAATAAACGCTAGAAACGAGTCAAACGACCCAAAGCCAGGATAGCCGATTAAACCCGGTTTAAACCCGGTTGTCTATTCCACGAAACCTGGATTAGGGATAAACCGGGTTTAAACCGGGTTTAATGGCTATCCTGGCTTAAATTATCCAGGAATCGGTTTCACGAAAGCTGAGTTAGCTCGGCAGATTAACTTAGCCAGTAAACCTGGATATGTTTATCCATGATCCTGTTTCACAAAAGAAAATTGAAGCAATCCTGCCTTAGTTACCATGGCAATTTAGCTGTGAAGTTAGCCTGGTCAGCCAAGCTTTATTAATCCAGTGCCTTGTTCTTCAAGTTTTGTGAAATAGCTGTTAGTCCAATGACTCCAATCATAAACCAATGAGTTTTTCCACACTTATTCAATTATTATGCGAAAATCGAAGATCTACAAGCCCGAAATGTTTTTGTCTTATGGCGGCCGAGGGGGTCCCCGGCCCCCCATGGACCCCCGCCCCCGTGGACCCCCGGACCCCCGTATACCCCGGACCTCTGTTGGGGGTCAACGGGGGTCCGGGAGTACACGGGGGGCCGGGTACTCCCGGACCCCCGTTGACCCCCGTTTCCCCGTTGACCCCCGGCCCCCCGTTGACCCCCAGCCCCTGTTGACCCCCGGCCCCCCGTTGACCCCCGTGGACCGGGGACCCCCGGCCGCCAAAAGGCAAGCTTTTCACTTGTAGATCTTCGATTTTAGAAATTAGAAATTAGAAAATTATTCTAAGTGTGTAATTATAATTCCAACATTCACTTAAACTCCTTATGTTTAAGCCTAGCTGAATTATATATTTTAGGATTTGTATATAAATTAATTGCATATTTTTGGACAACTTGTGCATTTGATTTGTCTGCAATACTTTGCCACGCTTTCTCCCTGGATCTATATTTATTGCGGCTGTGTTTCCTCTCTTGCTTATTATACATTTTACTTCCTTGTATGATTTCATGAGCTGCTGCAGTGCTGCTGTTCAGCCACAGAGAAGAACGCCGCTCTGGTTTTGGGCTCCATGATTGGTCAAGTTCAAGGATTCTGCTATCGACTTTCATGGTCTTTTATAGGAATATGTGAACTCACATTCAGCCTGGTTTAACGATCCTGGCTCGACAAACCTCTCCTTCTCAGCCCGGCTTGGCGTTCGTGGAACTGAATAAACCAGGCTGAACAGCGCAGGCTTGTCAAACCTGGATTTGCCTTTCAAACCAGGATAATTTAATTCCGCTTTCGTGGAATAGACCCCAGGTCTCCTGGTTCCCTTGTTTTGTTTACGTTTACTGTTCTTTTTTTCCCTCTACACCTATACCTCTTTGCCAAAAATCTACAAGCTCACAACCGATCTACAAGCTCTACAAGCTCACAACGCCTCGCGCTAGATCTGCTATTTTTGGCTAAAGTTCTCCTCAGAAAAGGGATGCTAGAGTTCAAGTGGTTATGGCAAAAAAAACAAAATCATATCACACAAAGATTTGGCGGACCCCCTGCAGTAACTCCGAGGACCCCCTAGGGGTCCCGGACCCCCGGTTGAAGACCCCTGCTCTATTGTTTTGTTTTCTTCATTTGGGTCCGTCAGTTATACTAATCGTGACAGAAGTTTGACAAAACCGGATTCACCACGGTGAATTCGAACCCACAACCTCCGTGGTTGCTGGGCAGGAACTTTACCAATGCTCCACCCGAGTTTTAAAGGCCACCACACCACAGGCTGTCTGGTGAGGTACTTACTGTACGATACGATACATTGCATTATATTATATTACATTAGCCTATATATATATATATATGTGTCACAGGTAGATTGGCATTCCAGGTAGATTGGAAGTGGAGCGCTTGTTTTTAGGCTCGGGACGGGGCTGCGATGCGAGGAGAACGACAACATGAATATACATACATACTGGCTTCAGTGGCGCACTTCGATAATCATTGGACTCCCCATCCACTATCACTGGGAGTCTGGGTTTGACTCCCGCTCGGGACATTACTTTTTCAAACAACCGCGGACTCTTTTTTTTCGCCGATAAAGTATAGTTTTGGACCATGACGGAGGCGCTCCGACTTAGGAGACCTTGAGGCCAAGGAGTCGCGCCCGAGCGCCTCCAGGCGCGAGTGCCCGCGACGACCGGCCGATGGTCTCCTAGTCGACTAAGCGCCGTCCGAGTTATGTACCGATAGGCACAGAATAGTAAATGATGTTGTGGGGACTGCGTTTGCCCCGCTATGGTTTGCCCCAACTGCCACTCACTGCACTAACATAGCCCGCCAGCCCCGCCTCCTCAGTCTCGCCCCCTTGTTCGCGGGTGTGTGCGCGCGCGCGTGCATGTGCGCGTATGCGTGTGTGCGTGCTCGTTTGTGTGCGTGTGCATGCGTGCGTGTGTGGTGTGGGACTCATGTGTGGCTTGCATTGCCCTCTGGCGTTGGTTCTACAGAATTGCCTGGGGGGCGGACGGGCGGTGAAAACAAGCGCTTATTTTCCATTCTACCTGGAATGCCAATCTACCTGTAACATATATATATATTACAGCACGCAAAGCACAGCATCAGGAACGGTCATTTTATAAACAGACGTGGCCAATTTCTAAAACACTTTCATATGTCGGGCCCTCTCTCTCTCACACGACTTGGATAAACTCACTGCACACAGTCGGAACACAGCAGACGGCAGAATAATTCAAAGGAAAGAACGTGTACTCAACTGTCGCAGTGTTGATTTTGACAGCAAATTTGTATTTAGTTTCAGTCATAGTCTTTTGAATAAGATTCCATTTAGTTTTAGTCATATTTTAGTCATCTGAAATGTTTTAGTTTTTGTCTATTTGTTTTTCAAGTACTGTGTAAGAAGCACATTTATCACATTGTTATGTTCATGTCATAATTTCATTGTGAACGTTATTATGACAAACAGCAGCTGTTTGTGTTGAAGACCCGTGAACTTTGCTCTCATCACAGCCAGACAGATACACCTCTGCATTCAGGCCTGAACATCTGCTCACAGCTATGAATAGACAACACACACACACACACACACACACACACACACACACACACACACACACACACACACACACACACACACACACACACACACACACACACACACACACACACACGGAGACAGAGGCAGGGTGTCAAATGAACCTTCAAACTACTCAAACACTTCTCTCACCTCTCCCCGCACTTGTCATAATATCGAGCTTGTCATCTCTACCAGTGGTGGAAAAAGTACTCGTATCTTTTACCTAAAGCACAAAAGTACCGGCATCAAAATGTACTTTAAGTATCAAAAGTAAAAGTACTCGTTGTGCAGAATGTCCCATTTCACAAGTTCATAATGTATACAAACCTTTTGAAAATAGCCGATCTATGTGAGCTTGTAGATCGGCTATTTTCAAATGGCCGAAATACATATAGGGCTGAAGTGCATTAATGTGTTTTGTGATAATAATCTAAATCTACAAAGTAACTAAAGTTTTCAAATAATTGTAGTGGAGTAAAAGTATAATAGTAGAGTACTTGAGTACAGTACTTGAGTAAATGTACTTTTTTACTTTACACCACTGATCTCTACTGTAGCTGTATCATTCTGTCGTGTCCTCGGCACTCAAACGTGTGTGTGTGTGTGTGTGTGTGTGTGTGTGTGTGTGTGTGTGTGTGTGTGTGTGTGTGTGTGTGTGTGTGTGTGTGTGTGTGTGTGTGTGTGTGTGTGTGTGTGTGTGTGTGTGTGTGTGTGTGTGTGTGTGTGTGTGTGTGTGTGTGTGTGTGTGTGTGTGTGTGTGGGGGGGGTAATCTTTTGTTGCTAATGTAACTGACACCGTTTCTGTTAAACAACAAGTAGCATCATTTGGGCGTGTGTGTGTGTGTGTGTGTGCGTGCGTGCTTACGTTATTAGCCTACAGGAGAAAAGACGAGCGTGTAGCGACAGACACAAGTGAATTTAGCTTTAAGAGTATTAGTTTGGAATGACGTGGTTAAAAGCCATTTTGTTTACAACCGAAGTCGCTCAAAGCACGCACACACACACACACGCACGCACGCACGCACGCACACAAAGTATAAAATAGGGCTCATGTTTTGTAACAGTAATGTAGATCTACAAAGTAACTAGTAACTTAAGTTTTCAAATAATTGTTGCCTACATTGTAGGCCTGCAATATCTACCTCTGAGGTGAAGTGGAAAAACTATAAATGCTTTACCTGGCATCCTATAGTCTCAATGTACAGATGATTCATATGTTCTTGGATCACATATATGATCCTAGATTACTGCGGCTCCACAGTGTCTCTATGCATTTGATGTGTGTGTTTATTTTAACTTGCCTACTTTAATGTCGCTCTGGATAAAGAGCGTCTACTAAATGCCTAAATCATTGGTTCTCAAAGTGGGGTCTGGGGACCCCAGGGGTACTAGAGGGGGTTCCAGGGGGTTCCAGGGGGTCCCCAGCTAAATGATGGACAGGAACCAAATGGACCCTTATGGGTCTGTAACTCTGAGAGTGTACGAAATGGAACCATTTGGTTCCATTTGTACACTCTCAGAGTTAAATCAACATTGATTTTACAATATAAATCGGGGTCCCAGCGGTATAAATGCCATTAAATGGGGGTCCGTAGCCTAATGCATGTCAAACTGGGGGTCCTTGAAATTTAAATGGTTGAGAATCGCTGCTAGAGCCGTAAAAATCTTCTTTTATTGGGGTCCCATGGCTTATCTTTTCAAATGGGGGTCCGGGTAATAAGTGTCAATTTGGGGGTCCTTGACATGAAAAAGTTTGAGAACCACTGGTCTAAATAACTCAAAATTGTACTTAAAGCTAC